>NW_025336087.1:16160213-16246120 GCF_004798865.1 Varanus komodoensis | reverse complement strand
GAGACCCCTGGTTTAAACCAATAGTTTATCACATAAATGCATTAAAATAAGCAAATTTAAATCAACCAAAATTGCTGCTGCTGATGATGATGATGTCAGTTAAAATCAACCACTAAAATCAATTATTAAATAGCTGGAAAAGAGGAATGTCTTTGCGAGGCACCGAAATGATAGCAGCAATGGTGCCAGGCACACCTTTCTGGGGAGCCTATTCCAAAGGTGGGGTGCAACCAGGGAGAAGGCCCTTCTTCTAGCCAACATCCCCCTTACCTCTCTAGGGGATGGTTCCTTGAGAAGAACCTCCTCACTCAATCTTAAAGGACAGGTAGGGACATAGGGAGAAGGCAATCCTTCAGGCATCCAGGACCCAAGCAGTTTAGGGTTTTATATGTAAGTACAAGCACTTAAAATTGGGCCCAGACTTCCACTAGTAGCCAGTATAGATGGTATAGAACTGGTTTAACATGGGCCTGTACATACTATATGCATATTTGCATATTACACTGTGATAATGCAAACAGCTTTAATGCCATATCTTTGTGGAAGAATAAATCTCTATTCTCAGATAGTAAATTCATGGTAATGATTCTATAGCTCATTTAAAATGAAACAGCATAGTGTCAAAAGCTAGCTGATGGTGACCCTGTAGGCATATGTCATTGATCAACTAATTACTATGATTGTAAAGGACGGCAACCCCTGGAAACAGCAAGCGGCTGACTGTCAGGACAGATACACTGCATATTTAAACAGCTGAAGTCTGCTGAATGAGAAATTGCCATTTGGCATGGTTCTTTGTGCCTCTTTTGGGGAAGGTAGCATTTATTGCATAGTACTATCATGGGAAAGAAAAAAGCACATTTTCATAGACTGATATGCAAAATGTACTGTCTTTGGGCAACTCTGCATTGACTCTGTGGTTATGAAAAGCCCAAGTGATTATTTAAAAGAAAGGTAAGGCAGGAATGGGGAAGAGTGAAAACATGCTCAATTTCTGATTTTGAGAGATACCCCCAAGCTGAATTCCAGTTGCTTTGCAATCAAATTACCCCTTCAGACAAAAATAACACAGAATTGATCATCCAGCTCAAATGAAAGCATCTATTTCATTCACAAAGGGCCTGCAAATGGCAGAGAAAAAAGCCAAGTATCTGTAATTCTCCTCGGAGATAAGTACACCTCAGCCCATAGATTTCAGTGTATTTAGACAAGTCTAAGTTTGCAAAGGATTGGTCAGAATAAATCTGAACACCTTAAAAGAAACTGCAGGTTGCTAGGATATACTGAATTTGTGGTTGCAAATTTAAGTCTAGGCACCAGACTGTTCATTCACAAATCCAGAATCTGTCTAAGAGCTAGAGATCTTTTTGTTCCCCACAAGGATGTGCATTTACAGGACTTGCTCCCATATATGACTTTCAACCTAAAATAATATTGAGAAATGGTTGATCACAGAATATTCTTGAAGTGTATAACAAATCATTCAGTATTGTGAGCCAATAGGGCATAAATCATTCTTATAGAATTCAATCTTATAGAATGAATCATTCTTATAGAAAGATTTTCTTTTATTTTCAATGTAGTGAAATTAGAAGCATTCCCATGGGGGGAGAAAGTTTTTTTTACAGGAAAATTGGTTCTACTTTAACCCTCTTTTAAGCTACAAAAACAAAAATAGGGAGTGCATATGAGAAATAGAATTGTTTAATTGCCTAAATTCTCCCCCATCAAAATTCTTTCAAGAAAGATTTTCTCCTTGGTCAAATATGCTATATGCTAAAAGCTAATACAAAGAGGTTTTTCAAAGCCAATAATAATACATTTTGGAAAATGAGTTCCAATGTGCTAATAAACCTCTAAGTACAGAAGTGGCAGCAGGTGTCTCTAATAACATATGATGTAAAGATCCATTTGAATATCAAAGAACATATTGAAATACTTTCAAAATTGCAGCCATTCAGTTGGCATAAATTGGGGAGGGGGAGAGAAATTTAATAACTCCCCTACCTCAATGCTTTCTTACTTTCTCTACAAGTAAAAACACTCACAAATTACTTGAAATGAATGGGCCTTATTGGGAGACAAGAGTCAAAAAAGGAACATTAGTACACCGTTATGGAACACTTGCTTCATTGTTTGTGCTTTGAAACAATTTCTTTAGAAATGACATCATCAGCCTTAAGTAAATAACTGTACTTATAAGTCTTTTTATCTTATGCGTAAGACATGAAAGAGCAAAGCAGGAGCATTCATGATGCAACCAGCTGCTTTTAACAGCCCCTGATCACTTGTGCAGGTCAACAGACCTTCTGGCCTCTCCTGCTCTTGTTCTGCTCCACCCAATGCTAATGCAAGGAAGAAACATAATGGGTGATGACTTATGCATAACTCAAAAGATATGCTAATTTATAAACACAGATGCAAATTTATAAATTATAATTTAAACAGAAGTATAAATAGGCAAAGGTGACCATGTGACCTGTGAACTCAGCCTGCTGTCCAGGTGCTGATGACGGAAATTTCAGCACTCCTGGCCTGTCTTCCAAGTTTCTTTAGTTTAGACTCAAACAGGACCCTCTTCCAAGCAGAGCATTGCCCTTTGTAAAGTAGAGCAAATGTCCACCCTAGAGATAGTCAAGGATCATCCCTGCAGTTTATTTACCACAGATGATTCAAGGATTTTTTTCTGTTGGGACAATAGTCAGTGGACGATCGTATTGAGAGTGTGGTAACTCATGCAAATAATCTCAGCAAACTTGGATATTTCTCAATTTTGCTATATTAAATATTTTTGGCATCTTGTCACACATTCTGACACAGCAATGCTGTTTACCACTAGATGGTGAAAAGTTATTATGAGACACTGTTCATTTCTTCCCATTACAAGTTTTCCTGCTAGCGCTTTGACAAATGAGCGTGTTTGAAGAGCACATTTAGCTCTAAAGCGAAACATGAAGGCACAACTCTCTACTTTGAAATCGCAGGGTCCCAAATGCAACATAGAAAAGGAACAACATTCATTTATTCATTAGTGGATACTTCCATACTCTACTGAAATACCTTGCATTAATACACACAGAGAGCAACACAGCTTTGAAAAGCTCATCATTTTCTTACAGCAAAAATAAAAGCTATGAACAGAACAGTTACCTTAGGGGTCACCTCATCCCTGCCTAGTCTTTGTGAACTTTTGAAGATGTGATAGAAACCACCCTCTAGAAAGTGCTCTCCAATAACATTAGATAAGCATCCACAGTTTGGGTCTTTAGATGCCTGTTTAAGACCTTTCTAAAGTATGATCTGACTAGTACAGTTATACTTTTATTGAGGAAGACTGGTTAATTTATTGTATTTTGTTGTCATATAGCCATTATGTTCTTTGATAATTGCACTGGAAATGATATACCAATTGTGTAATAAAGTAAATAAACAACTGCAATAGTTTAAGAATACCATAATGACTTCAATTAACACAATAAGTTTTCTTGGGCAATAAGAGGTTTACCCTTGGAGAAGAGCCTAATGCTGGGAACAATAGATGGCAAAAGAAGAAGGGGATGACAGAGAATGAGGTGGCTAGATGGAGTCACTGAAGCAGTTGGTGTGAGCTTAAGTGGACTCCAGGGGATGGTGGAGGACAGGAAGGCCTGGAGGAATGTTGTCCATGGGGTCGCGATGGGTCGGACACGACTTCACAACTAACTACAACAACATAAAAGCATAACCCAGCACTCTTTTAAAATGCAATATAAATAGAGATGAAGCCAAACTCTGTTTAACAAATAAAACATGATCATATTAAACTTGAAAAGTGAAAGTGGATTAGTGTAATTATTTTATCTTATTTAAAATTATTTTAGGCCACTGTTAAGTGTTGAACCCTCTAAGTTAAAGGATTGATGAGCGAAGTTTCAAAAAACAGAATCCAGTTGTTCAAAACCATGCTATAGGTTAGATGACAATATACAGGAACTATATTGCCCTCATTTATACATACTATCCCCTCTCATATAGAAGCTCATCTTAGAGGAAACAATGGCCCAAGCACAAAATCCTAGTAGGCCTCATGCAAGTGACTTGCTATTCTTACATCTGTTCTGACTACTGCAGATCAGGGATGTGAACAGTCATGAAGGCACATTCTAGATATTCAAAAAGGTGCATCTTTCCATCTTCAAGGCCCTGCTCTCCCGTTATGAGTATGCATGCATGTGTGCATGTATTCCACTTAATGCCATGGATAAGCTTTGTTCAAACTGAGCTCCCTGTAAGAGCCTAGGCCCAATTTCTTGCATCTTCACTTTGAGAGAATCTCAGGTAATAGGGCTCAGAAGAATCTAAGCTTGAGATTCTGGAGAAGTGTTTCCAGTGCAGCAGGTAGAGTAAACAATTCGGGTGAGGGGAGAGAAATGGCCCAATGGCCTGATAGTCTAAGGCAGTTCATTTACTTCATATGGTTCTATCTAAGGGACACGAGAGGTGGGCTTAATTTCAATCCTGCTCAGTATCTAGGCATCATTTCTGTGCAGATGGGAAGGTAAGGTTGTACTATTATAATAAAACTACACTGAAGCTTCCTGTGGTCAGAAAGTCAAAGCTTGCAGCATGTTCAAAATCCAACACAATGGTATAACTGAATAATGCAAAGTGCACTATACAGCAGCTCTGCTTGCGCATAGGAATGTTTAAACTCTACCTTTAGACAACATTTGCCTATGTGTCCAAAAGCCCCTGTAAAGGTCAGGGGGGCCTAAGGAGCAGCACTCCACGCTTGGAATACTGTCCAAGAGAGTGTTTGCAACCCACCCGTGTTTTGCAGTCATGCTTTATCCTTTATCAAGGATCCCACCCGTTATGTATACACTCCAAATTAAAAAGCAGCAAATGGTTTTAATGATCTGGTTTTGCCTCCAAACAGTGTCCAGCAGGAAGTGGGAATGCCAGATCTTCAGCCGAGATAAATCCATGCTAATGTTACCAGGAGAGATATTCACAGTAAATTTGGCTCTGTCAGGTGCTAAACAAAATGGGTTGTATGTGATTTGGAACTCGTCAATAATACAAGCCAAGGTAAGCAATGCAGCAGGCTGGACTATCTTCTGTATGAAACAAAATAGTGGTAAATGGGGTAGTTTCCTGCTAGTGCAGAGCCGTTTGTTTCACTCTGATGGTAAGTGACTATAACAGGACGACAGGGATGATTTCTAGAGAGAGAGAGAGAGAGAGAGAGAGAGAGAGAGAGAGAGAGAGAGAATATAAGATGCTGTACATTACCACTGAAAACACAGAACACTTTGCAAATACTAGAAAGGCCAGACTGCCTTGGACTCCCTTAGGAGCCATAGCCAACTTAGCCTACATAATTTAGGTTTGCTCCTGCTTAATACATGAGCCATCAAAAGGAACCCAATTATGAGCTCACTTTACAATCACAGAAATGTAGAAGGTCAAGTAGGCCTCACATTCAAATATGAATGGGCAAGCCTGGTTCCTAGCACTCTTGATAATGCCCAGTTGACATTCACAATGCCACAACACACTGTTATGTGTGCTAAACTGCAGCTATACATTTTGGACAGGGCTTGTTCTGACATCTGCTATGTAAAGCAGATGTAAAGAACTGATATTATTACTTTACTGTTTTTGTCAGTTCAGAGTTAGGGGAGGGGGAAATTAACAGTATCATATCAGAAACATATAACTTAATCTTCTACATAAAATACCTATTGAACACCAATGGGTTGTGAATGACTTCTTACCTAAGGGTGCAATGGGTAAGAAGCAACTGTGGTACTTTTATCTTTTAGCTTCAGGGTATACAGATTTTTAAAAAACAGAAAGAACACTTGCCATCAGCTCTATTGCATCTTAGAGCAGTGAAGCAGGAGGGAGCAGAAGTGAAGCAGTGAGGGAGCAGGAAAAACCCTCCCTTATACATAGAGCAGGATATAAGCTAATGCCCACTGCCAGAAATGTAAATTAGTCATATCAGAACCTTACTCTGCATAGTTATTACACTGCATTCCTCTTTGACCACTCAGAGGGCTGTATTTCATTTTCTATTAAGATTTATCAATCCCCAATTGTTTGTGAAAGGGGGAAAGGTGACACTAATGGCTTTCTACTTCTCTTGGATATTATATCCTATGTGAACTATGTCATTAAAATGTCTACGCACACTGTATTGTTTGATTCTGTTGTGGCAACTACAGTATTTTCCATATAGAGAGTCCTAAAAGGAATATGTGAATCCTGTGTAATTTCTGCCACAATGCAGTCATTAAAAAACTAAATAATTGCACATACACAGAATTTTCAGAACTTTGAATTTTTGTCAATAAAATAACTTGCTAAACTTATGGAGATAATTATTGGATTGGGTACCTGGGAAATCTGGGTTTTAGTTTCCATTTGGCCATGAAGCTCACTGGGTGACTTTGGGGCAGTCACTCACTCTCAGCCTAACCTACATCACACTTGTTCTGAGGATAAAATGGAGCTATGGAAGTGGTCTTGGGATCTCACAAAGGGAAAAAAGTGGCATATAAGTGAAGTGTAATAATAAAATGTGTGGGATATCCAAACACAAATTCATTGATCACACTTGCAGTATGAACATAGCAGTGTGTATTTCTGCTGTGAGACTAGGAACCATTGGATAGGGTAGCATAAGAACAAAGGAGAGGCAGCCATGTTGGATCAGACCAGAAACTTATCAAGTCCACCCTTCTATTCACAGAGTGATAGATGAGAT
Organism: Varanus komodoensis; assembly: GCF_004798865.1. NCBI lineage: Eukaryota > Metazoa > Chordata > Lepidosauria > Squamata > Varanidae > Varanus > Varanus komodoensis. The sequence continues at coordinate 16,239,366 of NW_025336087.1, read as the reverse complement.
GCCTGTAGAAGGCTCAAAACAGAACAATAGCACACTGGCACTTTTATACCCCAGGAAGGAGTATACAGAAGGATCCTGTTGCTAATGCTACACATTATATATAGTCATTGTGGCTACTACGAAAGAATTTTAGAAAAGCCATGCTACTTCAGACCAAGGATCCATCTAGTCCATCATTCTTTTCTCGGTGGTCGACCAGCTGTCCATGGGAAACTCAGAAGCAGGACATTAGTGAAATAGCACCCTTCCACCCATGTTCCACAACAACTGGAGTACATTCGCATACTGACTCTGATACTGGAGTGAACATATAGCCATCAGGACTCATAGCCACTGATAGTCTTGTCCTTTATGACTTTTTCTAATCCACTTTAAATCTATCCAAGTTGGTAGCCATCACCAAGTCATGCAACAGATGTTTCAAGTTCAAAACCAGAAGAAATATCAAATATTTTATTTTTCACTGAATTCTAATGTCTGAGGAGCTGCAGTCCTGATTTTCAGGAACAGTAGCTCATAAATATTCCTTGGCATGCTTCGTTTCCAAGTCTGAACAAGCAACGTATATTTCAAAAGAAACAAATCTTGGCATGGCATGCAGAAATAGTTAATGAGATACATGTAATGAGGTCAATGAAAGGGCCTGAAACTGAGGAAGTAATATGAGACGTGACCAGAATCTATTCCAAACTATTATTGGCAAATATGTATAACTTTCTATGTAACCTGAATGCTGATTCATGTATTCCAAGGTAGGATGCAAGCAGGTGTCAGAAAGACAGATAAATGTGCATTATCTTTCTCTACAATGTAACCTCCTTCAGTGAGGCTTACAAAGCTTTTAATGTACCATTTAAAGTATCTTTGTAAGCCTATCTCAGGATATGGAAGAAACATTTCTACCACAAGCCTGGTGGCCTAGCATCTCAAACTATATATGAAAGGATGGCATGAATCAGTGACACATTTGGGACTAGGGATTGGAATGGAAGATTTTCAGTAGGAATGTTTTTCAAGGATATAAGGTCAGCTCTTAAGAAGTCATGTTAAAGATATTGATCCAGTCTTTGCAGGACTTAGAGTCAAGGCATGAAATATTGATAACAAACAGTAATCAAAGCAACTGTGTAAGGTGGGAAGAGAGAAAAGAGACAAACCACCTATGGTTGGTCTGTGTTTTATATTTATGAACAACGATGACATATAGCTGCATAGTTGTCAATTATCTGAATTCTGATTTGCATGTGCTCTACATTAAAGTTGTCAAGAATCTTTAAAATGTTATAGTTAAATGGAATAACTGAGATTCATAACATTTATTAGCTAGCTGATCTCCAGCTGTCTTTCATTTCAAAGTCCTTTAAATGATGTTTTGTCTTGGAAAGGAACGTTGGCACAGACTGACAAAAGCTTTTCAAGTTTGTAACAAAGTTGTGGCTTTGCTGAATGAAGCCCCTTCTCTCTGACTAACAGCAATTCCTGTAATGCTTTAAGGGGAACTTGCAAATTTCCCAGTCTGTGCATTACATGGAAGTTGCTCATGTTCTCTGTAGCTGCAAGTGCATTTCATTAGAAAAACGAGCTCATTAATGTCAAAAGCCACTCTAAGGTTACAACCCTAAACACTTACCAGGGATTAATTCCCTAGCATGAAATGGGACTTACCGCTGCTGACTGTGGCTTGAGGAGCATCCTTGGGAAAGGCACTCAATCAGCCTCTCCTCCACAGAGTCTACTTTCTCACCACCATTGTTATCAGCTGCTATTACTCCTCCTACTTGTTCTCACCATGGCTACCACTACCAGAGTCAGTGAGCAAGCAGGCAGTTGCATCTGCTCCTCCTACATCCCACTACCACTGTTGAAGCCAGAGACAGAGGCAGGTGAACTTTTCAAATAGCGTTAAATTTTGTAGAAGGTATGGAGTAGCCAAAACCACAACTACAGAAAAATTACATAAATTTACTGTCAACAATGAAGAAGTCAAAATTGTGAAATACTTTGTATACCTTGGCCTTATTGTCCATAGTGACTCCCTATGGTTTCTTTTGTAGATCCATCTGAAGAAGCCAGAGAATAAACATAGGACCTTCTGCATGTGAACCTCAGCTGAGCTATGGTCCCTCTTTGTTGTTGAGACCCTTCAGTTCGAGGATGATTTGTGAGAAAAAGCCATCAAATTAATCTTTGGAGGTTTTCTGTTTTAAATGACCCCTCAAATGATACCAGGGGTTTCAGAAGACAGCATCCCATACACAGGAAGGATTTGTGAGGGATGGGCTACAGGGCTGTGCGGACTACTCCCACTACCTTTCTTCTCCTAACACCTTCATACTGAGGCACCTCTACAAGTACATCATTCCATGCATAGGATCCATTTGCATGCTAACAACATATGAAAGTCTAAACCTAGCCTATGTGGCCCCACAAATGTCCTCCCACATTTCTTCAGTATATGGGGCAGGGTGGGTTGATGTTTGAGTGTGTTTATATGACTGGCCATTGCAAACTTAGGAAAGAAGTTTACACAGGGTAGCATTTGACTAAATGTTTGTGGATCAGCTGTAAAAACCCAGCATTCCAATGCAATCTAAATTAAAGAATTTTGAAAATCTACACAAAAGGCTCTCTGACACTTTTCAGTGCATATTTTTTCAAAGTGCTTCTTTGTTTTGTAGTCCATATCCCTTGAAATCCTTCTCGTAGTGTGTCTGAGTTAAATATAAATATATACATATAATATATATAGGGTAAAATATAGAGTAAAATATAGCAGCATGGCACAGGGGTTTTTTTTGTTTTTGTTTGCCATTTTCTTCCATTTTTATCTTGCAGCTTTCTCAAGTAATTATATTATCCAAGATTTAGCTCGCTCAAGATACTTATCAAAATATCTCTGGTTATCATCTTCTCCTACTCTAACCCATTGCTTTTTATCTTGGTATAAACATTTTCAAGAGATATTTGGCCTCTAACATACCTTCATTTCACTATTTCAGACTAGCAAGCTATGGTTTCCCCAGACATACAGTTATGTCACAATTGCTGGTGGTGAGGGGGAGGGGGGAAGAGAGATAAAGAGAGAGATGACCTAATTATGATTTAAAGGAATACTAACATCTCCAAAGGAAAATTTATGATAAGTTGTTGGTAATATCATAGTAAATAAAAAAATCCAGAGACCAAATATTATCAGAACATTAGCATATTTTCCTTACTACTTTATTTGATCTGTATCACGCTGAAACTGCTAGATGTGTATCACATCTGTGGCACTGAGGACAGCAGAAAAAGCTTTCTTTATTGCCTCCACTGGATCCTGAAGCTGTTTTGTATCTTTTGCAGTTAAATGGTGTTGGATCCCATGAATACTTGCTGTGATAGGCCAAGGCATATGGTGACGGGATATAAAAGTTTTAAATAAATAAATAAATGTATGCAAGACATATTAAGGATAAAATCATCCAACTTCATGCCAACTTGGGAAGCCAAAGGTGATACAACTTCAAATAAGGTGTCCACTGCTCTCTCTGATCTGGTTCTATGGATCATTTTCAGTGTTTGAGGCCTGACAGTATGTTTGATATGGTGCATCCAATTAATTGCCTTTCTTACCTTTCCCTACAGGACTAATTTGAACAAGACAGACAGGATTGTCCAGGTGTCTCTGGTGTGTGGGAAGGGTAGATGTCCAAATGCATTGCTGTGGGAAGGGTAAATGTCCAATATCTTTAAGGAGGCAGCAGTGCCCCTGCTTTTCAAATCTGCATAGGACCCAGAGATTCTTAGTAACTAATCACCAATATCCCCTTCTTAAAGAAGATATTTGAGAGGGTGGTAGCCTCGCAGCTTCAATCACCTTTTGATTAAACTGATTAGACATACCTTCCAAGTGTGGGTTCAGGCCTGGTTTGGGTAGTGATTCATCCTTGGCCACCCTGACAGATTTCCATTAGCACAAGAGAGACAGGAGGAATGCCACTCTTTGGATTCTCCTTGTTCTTTCAACAGGTTTTTATACCATTGACCACAGTGTCCTTCTCACCAGATCTTTGGGTTGGGAGTTGGTCACAAGTACTAAAGTCATTTCCCAGGTTCCTGTCCAGAGTTTGGAATTGGCTGGCCATTGTTTGGGGTCCACGGCAGTTAAGGTATGGGCTCTTGCAGGCCCTCAACCAGCATTTGGTGCAGGAATGCACTGAATGAGGGCCCATAAGCTAAAACAATCTTGGCAATATGCTTCCCTTGTCCAGGAACTGAGGACACTGCCTTCTGCCTGGTGCTGCTCTCTCTTGTGGGAAGAGGTTTTTGAATGGAGTTATAAGTGGACAGGGATGGCCTGGCCCTTGTGATACATGTACCCACCGGTAACCAAAAGATTGGAATTTGGCAATGCTCTCTATATGGGGCAACCTTTGAGTTTGATTTGGAAGTATTCGCTAAAGCAGAATTCTGTGGTTCAATGCCTAGTGGGACAGCCTACCAGAAACATGGCTTCTGAAAGGGATGCATGGGTGCCAATATGCAACTAGGCCAAAGTGATTGGTCTAACATAAAATGTTTAGCATCAAGGTATTCCTCTCCCTTATGCAACTGCTTGGATATGAAGACAATTATTGGAGATGCTCTCTTGACAATCCTGTGGTTTTCTGAGGTTAATACATGCTGATTTGAGAAGGATTCTTGATACCTGTACCCCAAATGTGGAATTCCCTCTCCACTCATAAAAAGGGTCAGAACTTTAGGAGCCAAATAAAGAACCCAAGATTTTTGACTGAATCTGTGTTCTGGATGCCTTATAAATAGTGTTTCTGCTGTATCTGTGTTTCTGATTGTCACCATTGTATGGTTTTATTCTGTTTTATTATTTTTGTGCCCTGCCTTGGAAATATTATATAGCAAAAAGTGAATAATTCATTATATAAAGAAATAACCAAGTAAATGATTAAAATACCCTTTACTTTCCTGATACAAAGTATGGCTAATTTTTGGAATTGTGGTTACACTGCATTTGCTTGAACACTGCTGCCATCATGACAAATTATTTCTTACTTCCCACGGAGTTTCTTCAAGGAACAGGTACCTGTTCAAGTATTCAAGAGGAGATGCAGCTCTCCTTTTTAATGCCATGCTGCTCCAACTTTATGGCCTCACCCTGACCTCCATCCTCCTCTTTCACAAGGATAATTTGCCTGAGTAGTGTGTAAGAGCCTGTGGAGCTCCTCCTATCATCTTATTTTCATACCTTCTGCTACACCTCTATTCTGACTCACTGTTTACAGGAAGAGTAGTCCTTCACAAGCTCACAGAAATAATACCCAATATTGGAGATGGATGTGGAGAGCGCTGAAGCCTTACCCAGCATGCAAGGGTTTGCAGTTGATAATTGCAGTTGCTAAGACTGGAAGTTAATTCAGACAAACTAGTCCACTGTTTTTCAGAGCTGAAAGGTGAGATTCGTCTTCTTCTAGATCTGAAAACTGGAATGCCTGAATATCCTCTCCATAAAACCTCACCCTGTAACATGCAGTACTTTATTAACTAGGAATTAAGAGTTGGATCTCAATGTTACTCCCATGTGCCAGGTGTTCAGTATAAGTCATCGCTACTTCAATTTTGGCCTTTATTAATTTTGACAACAAAATTGCTTCTATGGCAAGTTACGTTTATGAATCTGGAGAAGCAATCTCAGTGTTCCAGGATGGTTGGAAAGAAGGGTGAGGGAATACTAATGCTCCTCCACCCACCACCAGAATTCAACAGCATGAAGCCCCAAGGAATTGCCAAATGTTCATAAATTCAGCAGTGGCAATAAATGGCTTAATATTTTGCTTTCAAATTTCCTAGTTGTCATTCCAACAACCAATGCAGACTGTCGAAAGTAGGACATAAGGGATATTATTACAGTTAGAGCTTACATTGCTTGATTAATTTTCAGTTATTGGCTAGGGCTGCGTACAGGATTAAGTTATTCTGGCAAAGTGACTCTTCCCCCTTTCCTTTTCATTTCTTTCACTCAACAGGTAGTAACAAAGTATCGGTTTTAACACTCAAGAAAAATAAAACCTGATAGGGATTTAATTCATGGCATGGTGATGGTTATTACCATGCTGCTCTTCAATTTGACTTTCTGCAAAATAATTCATGTACTTGAACTATGGGATGTGCCCAACATTAAGATGCAAGCATTTGAGAAGTAATTTCATCAGAAGGGGCTGTCTGAAAAACTTGACAAGATTTCATTTTCATGATAAAAATGTAACAATTTAAAATTCAAATCTATCTTAAAAATTAAATCAACTAACACTTTCCTTTGGAAAAGGTGATGTCATCCTTTAAAAATGTAGAAAAGAAAATCAAATGGAAAGTTAATGATTTTATGATCATCACCACTTTCATTTCTTTTGTGAATATCAGCTGTAAATTGAATACTGCTAATTTTGTTTTATAGCACAGAACCATAAAAGAAGCTCTCCATTATACTTACATAAACTATACAAATGTGTATTCTGAAAAAATCTGATAGTATCTTTTGATATTCAGAAATAAATTTCAAGAATTAAATCATATGTTAGCTTTTAAGCACCAGTAAAAAGTGTTGGCGAATATAGCCATTCCAAATGCACTGCACTGCCTTTAAAAAAAATCAACTAAACTAAAAAATAAGATCTGTGCACAATTTAATCATGAATTAACTCTCCACACCAGGAATTTCTTTACAATGTTTGCTGTGCCATAGAAGAAAATAAAACTTGAGGAAAAGAACTTACACTGGCTTTTTTTGCCTCACACATACACACAAACTATTCACCTGAAACGGGAGCCTTTCCTGTAGACCTTTTCTTTGTTGGATTCTCATTGTAAATGTCTGAACAGCAGTAGGAAAACAAGGACAATGTTAAATCCGGAAGAAAGGAAATTGTCTGCTATCAGGGAACTATTGATTGCTTCCAAGTCATGATCTTCTTCCTTTGTTAAGTTGTCCGAAGAAGATTTCTTTGGCTGTACTGAAAAGAAATATGTCCTTCCTTTGTTTCTTTATTGCAGGCTGGCTTTCACTTTGCTAATTTTACAGCTTGTTACAGCACTTTGGAGAAGCTATTGTACCCACATTCCTAAACTGGCTGGTAGTTAGGGTAAGGATTAGAGGTGGCTGCTATTACTTCTCTTATCTTTATTAAAAATGAAAACTGTGTCCAGATTTTTAGTCAAGATAATAGTCAAGATAATCAAGACTATTAACTAGTCAAGATAATAGTCAAGATAATCCTGAGGAGTAAAATCTATCTGACAACTATCACACAGAATGACTGTATCTTGCTCAGATTTGTGCCCAGTATATAAATATTGTATTCTACACACTTCTGAAGAACCTTCAATTAGCTGGCACCCAGTCCTAAATCACAGTGACTCATATACTCTCCAAATAATGAATGAGCAAAATGGAAATAAAACTCTGCTGTCAAGTTCTCAACCATAGGCCTGTACTACTTTGAGTAGGCTGCCATCTCTTTTAATTAACTCGTACTGAACCACCTTTTTAGTGGTAAACATTAGGGATTTAATAAATGATTTGATTATTTGTGCAATCAACTGCATTTTGTTTATGCAAGATTTACTCATGTCTTTTATTGTTTGTTCACTTTTAACAAAGAGGGCATTTCATAAATTATGGATTTATAATAACTTGCAGATCATTTATGAACATGATGTCTGAAAAATAATACACATGTAAAATTCATAATTTATAAGTCTGAACAGTGAAATCAATACCCTAGATAAATTCTGAGGACCACAGTATCTGGCACTATTCTTGGTGGTTTTATCTGTGCTCATCCTGTTCAAACATTATGCCAACAAAAAGATGCCTAATGGCCTTGGAAGAAGGAGAGGAGTTCCAGATAGTGGAGGAAAGAACTCATTTTCTTGCTATCCCATCATACATACAAGAGCTTAGGGAGAGACTTATACCACGGGAGAATTACTTTTCCCAGTCATCCCACTGCATTGTGGTTAGGCATGTTTTCCAGTCAACCTCCCTTATTTGTTCAATACACTCACAAATAACATTCAACATTGCAGTCATCAAACATGTTCTAAGAGATTAATAAAATAAGCAGTGGTTTTAAGCCTCAGTCTAGGTTTGAGAAATGCCTTCATTCCAAAGCATCCCAGGCACATGTACTTTATTTATTTATTTATTTATTTTAATTCATTAGCTCAAGTTGGAAGCACAAAGCATGAGGCAATGGAAGTATTCAATAATACAGGTCATCTGCTTAGCAGAATGCCAAATTCAGCAGCTACTACAGAAGAATGCCATGTCATAACAGCTTGCCAAAAAATTAAATGTGGACACTCCTGTGACATTTTTGCCTGTTTTTGTGCTTAAGCATTCTGGAAAAACTTCCTTCTTTCCTTCCCTCTCTCCCCCTCTCCTTTCTAGCAAATGCCCTTGATTAACTAATTACCATTTAACAAGGAAAGTAGAACTTAAGTAAGTTTCACTGAAGAATTTAGAGATAAGAATATTCAACCTGCAGTGCCTCCATTAATTTGTTGAGACATTTTAGAAATACTGGTAATACATTTATTTTAGTTACATTGCAGAATTATATATGAATCAGGCAGGCAGCAGGCAGCCTTCAAGAGCCATAGAAGACACTAATATACATCATAAAATTGGCAATTTAAAGTCTGCTACATACTTCATTGTTTTACTGGAAGAAAACTCTTTCATAGATTTTATGAAACCTGAATTTAAAACCTGATTATAAATGCTCACTCTGCTCCAACAGATTTCTTCCTCTCTTTCCCCTGTACTTGTACTTATATTGCAATTAAATTTGAATTCTTATGAACATGGTAAAGCCTATCCTCTTAAAAAGAGAGTCAAGCACATTGGCTTGAATCCAAACATGTCTTACTGTTAGTTCTAACAGAGTGGGAAAGTGGCACATGAGAAGTGACCCAATATCTTGAGTTCTTCCATATGTACAACATCTCGCACAAAATGTACAAGCTCTTTGTACCTGTTTACAACCCACTAGAATCTATACATTTTAGTTTGCATCTTAGTGCTTCATCATAGCTCCCATATTCTGCTATTATATTGGACAAGGTATTCAATAGGTCTTGAGCTTTTTGTGAGAAAGGACACGAGGAAATGAACTGACAGCACTACCACCAGTCTTATACATTCATTGCTAACATATTATCTGTGGGAGAAAAACCTACAGTCCACCCTATCTGATCTTGGATTGTTCCAGAAGTTTCGCTTCCAAGCCCTGTCCCCTGAGGAGCTTCTCCTAGAGGAATTCCCACTGTTGTCACGGATCTGAGACTGGAAAAAAAACTCCAGGGTACCTAAGCCAGGGGGGAAGGAGTGGCTGCTCTTTATACTGCTGGCTGAGTTCAGCTGCATTATCACCCCTATGAATACAGTATGGACCACTAGAGTCCAGGGACATATCAACTCCTCCCAACAAAAGCAAAATAGGTAGGGTGGGGCAATGTAACTAGTGGATAAGGCCATCAACTCTGTAGGGGACTAGTGCAATGCAGACAGCCCCCACCTAAAAATGCCCCCCCCCCAGCCTGCACTAAGCAGAGATGTGCTGCAGAAGCAATGGAACTCTCTGTTGCTCCTTAGCAAGCCCCAGCAGGATAGTAGTTCTTTCTTTGCAAGCTAGCAATTTTTGTTACAAGGCTATGCTATCACAGTGCCAATCAACCGTGGAGCCAAATGTGTGAATACTATATATGTGTGAGCAATGTGTAAATATAGTATATGAGAAAGTGGATGTTTTAGTGCTGTGCATGAATGGGTAATAGGTACAGAAAATATCAACAAAAAAATCCCTAAAACACACCCACAAAATTTATACAGATGTCATTATGAATCTACATGTCATTTACAGGCTTTTCCCTTTAAACCCAAGGAAGCTTGCAAATATAAATTGTTTGGTGCAACTGTTCAAAAAAAGGGAAAAAAGTGTCACTTTTTCAAAAGGAATAGCTTGCCATTGGGGTGAGAAATGTGTCAAAGCTAACACAGCATTAATATTAGAGCTCTGAAACTGGCTCAGATGTTGTAGCTCAATTTCTTTCATGGTACTTCATTCACAGTTTTGATGGATTCCACCTACTATTAACTGGGTAATTTCACAGCACATTACCTCTAGTCAATTAAGCAGGTGAACAGCCTTATTGTAACCCATATGAGACTGCCTGTGTGAGGAGCAATAACAATACAGATGACAGACTTTCTCTAGAGACAAATGTACCACCTTCTCAATTTCTTAGGGACCTGACCTGTTTGCCAGAGAACACAACACAAAGACTGCCATTAAGTGCAGTGACACTTGCTCTGGTTCCCAGGGGTTCTACCCAACATTGCAATGGAGTTTCCTCTTCCTCTCCTCCCTCACTGCACTCCCCTCCCCACTTCTGCTCTCCAGGGCCTCAAACTTCCATTACACATTTTATAGTGGGGGGGGGGGCTGCAGGAGGAGTGTCCATTCCTTTGGATATTGTCCTGCAGAAGCATTTTAAAAAGATCTAAATTCAGTACTTCATAAAAACATAATCTAAACATTTCTGTACCATTCACAATCTCTTCCGCTATACAGCATTTACAGCCCTGACATCAAAGCATTATTAGATCCTTATGCCATTGAGATTACTTTTGGTGTCTTGGGTATGCAGGATCACTTCTTAAGAGTTAAGGAGCTTTTGATACATTTTTAGAACTAGAAACTGTACCAATTCATACACAATTAGAAAATCTGACCCAGTATTTTCCATAAATGGAAGAGTTCTGCTATAATCCATGCTGGTAGTTTCCTGATACCAAAGGAGTGATGAGTTACCTGAAACTTCTTGTAATTATACTTTTGAATCAATCACTGAGCGATTAAAATATGTCTTTGGCTGCCTTCTTAGGACTATTTCACAGGAACATTTTTGAGGTGAGCGGCTTTCCACCCAATGACTCCTCTTTCAGTATTAATGTGATGAAATTGTCCTCTGAAGCCATCCTGCAATACTATAATTTAAAGTTACCATATACTTAGAAACAGGGACTGCAGGTGGCACAGTGGTTTAAACCGCTGTGCTGCTGGGCTGTTTGATTGAAAGGTTTGAATCTGCACAACGGGGTGAGTTCCCGTTGCTCCGTCCCAGCTCCTGCCAACCTTGCATTTCGAAAGCGTGCAAATGCAAGTAGATAAAAAGGTACCACTTTGGTGGGAAGGTAACAGCATTCCATGAACTTTGGTGTTTAGTCATGCCGGCCACATGACCACGGAGACTGTCTGTGGACAAACGCTGGCTCCCTCGGCTAGGAAACGGAGATGAGCGCCACCCCCTAGAGTCAGACATGACTGGACTTAATATCAAGGGGAAACCTTTACCTTTATACTTAGAAATACTAGTTTTGTAACAATTTTGAGGATGTGTTAACATTTATTTTTACTTCTTTCCTACAGAACCAGGCTACCTGGTATAAAGCATATAACTACACAATGTCATGCCAATCAAGTACAACACCCCGTAATACACATAGACCCACCAACAATCTAAAGTTAAACTAGAATAGGAACTCCCTGGATTCATTTTGTGATGTGGCTGACATCTCATAGGTAATTTAGTTTAGATGGCCCAATTTAAAAGCCGTATGAGCTACCACAGAAGCAGTCCACAAAGCTCCTTGTTTAACATCATAGGCTAGATCAAAGTGTGAGCAGACATACTGAAATCAATGAAGCTTACGGAAATGACCAACTAAATTCCTCGATTTCACTAGGTCAATTATTCTGACCAAGTCCAGATTTACTCCCAGGTGTACTAGGCCCAATTCCACACAGAGTTTGAGGGATTCAATGTTTGTTCACCACAACAAAGGCAAGGTAATTCTAAGTTCATATGGCTCATTCAGATGCAGGATACCTGAGCATGTTACACAGATCCATTTCAAAGCAAATCTCAGAGATTACAGTGCTGATATTTAGGTAAGTGTGTGTGTGTGTGTGTGTGTGTGTGTGTGTGTGTCTTAGAAGTGCAACATTATCTAATGAAACAATTGCTACATTAAATTCTCCAAATAAAGCTGTGTGATATAGTATTTTGTCCCACTTGAAGTCACTATGGTAAATGCCATGCCTATAGTGGGCCAGTTAACTGGGTAATGTAGAGAGATACCCTTAACCTAAGGCTGTTCTTATTGTACAAAATACTTCGCTGCTTAAAACAAGGAGATCTGTGCAGAACATTATGGAACACAAAAAATGGTCTTAGGTCACACTACTTGTTCAGCTAGCCCAGTATTATCTGCTAAATCAATGAAAGTACGACCCACGGCCATCTAAAACCTGCCTGAAGCTTTGGAGAGCCCCTGCTTAGAGTGGTTCTTCAAGCTCCAGGCAGGGGTCTTTCCCATTACCAGCTGCCTGAGCCTATAAATTAGAGATGACACTGGTTTAACCTTGGATCATCCACGTGCTAAGAATGTGCTCTACTGATGAGCTATGGTCTTGCTGTAATCACAGAGGCTAGAATATGAGGTGGGGGAAGAACTAAAGAATAAGGAAGGGTCTGCTACGAGGTGAAAAAGGTTGCATCTAGCAGATAATGACCTCAATCCGTCTAAACTGTTAGGCTGAAAATGTATCTGGAAGTAATAAGCCCCACCAAACTCTGTAGCTCTCACTTTAGAATAGACCTCTCTATGGTTTCTTACCTTCTCCCTATGGTCCTACCAACATAATGGGGATTAGACTAGTTGTGGTAAATTTATTACAATGGTACTTTGTCATAACTCAGTTTTGTGATATTATTGGGCTGCCTTTCCATTTCAGGGCCCAATTCAATATGCTGATTTTGACTTTTAAAGCCTTGAATGTTAAGGCCCAGGTAACTTTAAGGAACATCTCTTCTAATATTTACCTGCCTGACTAGTAATACAATCATATGAGGCCTTCTCCTACCAAATGAAGCAAGGTGAGTGGCTACGACAGAGAAGGCTTTTTCAGTGATGGCATCCCATTTATGGAATGTTCTCCCAGAGAACTTTACCTGATATCTATTCTATGGTGTTTCCAGAACCAAATGAGTACTTTCTTTTTCTCCCAAACATTTTAAGAACAGTTTATAATGATTCAAAGAGTTCACTCCACTGCTGGTTTTATATTTAGACATTATTTTACGCCGCTTTTATCTTGGTTTGATGCTGGCTTTTCTGTGTTGTTCTAATGTTTGTATTTTAAATGTTTCATGTACTCTGTACTGCCCACTTTGGTTATTGGGTTTTTTAAAAGTGCAGCAAATACAATTAAATAAATAAGTAAACAAAAAACATCACTAGGATTTCTCCAGTTCAGTTCTTCCAGCTTTGTTAAGGAACTTTTCTACTTCTGGAAATTAGGAAGAAATCTATCCATTCTCAGCTACATTTCAGATAGACTGATTACAGATTTGCAAGAAAGTGTTTGTATCCATATAGTATTCTGAAGATAACTTTCAGCTAATTTTGGAGGTGGGTGGAGGAGCAAAGGTCACTATGCATGGAAACAAAATATTATGATGAAAATCTAACCTCGATGTGTGAGTTTTGTTGCATCTCACAGAACTATTATGAAATCCTGTGGGTAATCTTGTGCAAGCTTTTGTGACAGAGCTTGAACTTGTCAATTAAGCCTTAAAGTTGCCTAACCATTTCCTCAAAAGTTTTACATATGCATTACAATAGGAACTTTCGCAATGCAGAAGAACTGAGGACTTAACCGTTTTCTTATCCAAATCCCAACACAGAATACTGAAGAATTATGTACATGATGACAAGCTGTAACAAAACAGACTGAGTACTAGATCTAACTTGGATCTCTGCACTCCCAAGATAATAAATCCATAACTGATTCTACTCAGTGCCATTTAGATGAGTAATGTATAAAAGTATATATTCTCACACAAACACACATCACTCATCTTGATTATTTTTAATTATTCCTTCCAACTTTCTGAAGTTTGAACCATAATCAGTTATTTCCTGTTGTCATACTAGGATCCCAATATATAAACTCTGATACAATTAAGTCCACTGTTTCACTGGAAAAGAAATCCTTCAGGGAAAAGGGGGAAACCCCAACTGTATTAATCTGCTAAATTCTTCCAGCATGTACTATTGACATTTCTTCCATTCCATGCCCCCTACCCCAAGCCTGACCCTGAAAATTACAAGTTACACACACAGAGATGTGAACACAAATATCTTCTAATGGAGAAATTAGAAATTTTGAGGGTCAAAGGGGAGAAATATTACAATATACTTTCTCAGAATTATGAGTGAAATACTTTTTTAAATAGTATTTTAAAATAATTATACAAATCTAATGCACAATGATGAAATCTCCTTAGATTCAAAAGTAAGTAATAATGCTGATTTTAGTACAATACCTCCAATATTTGATGGGATTATACTAGCAACGCCCTGATGTTGGGAAATATTTGAGAATATAAAGCATTGGGTATACAAAACCAGAAAACAAATGAAGAAACAAAGCAACCATAGAAACAATAAGAATACAAAAAGAAAAGAAAAAATACAGCAACAACTTTTTTGAGTCAGAAGAAAGTACCTCTGGCTGATTCTCTGTGACTTCCCATTTATGCCTTAGCCCCTTGCACTACAACCCACTCAGTTGGGTTCCCCAACCCTTGAACAGAGACTGGGGAGTGGGGAGAGGGATCTGGAAACTGGAAAGGAGAAAATGAGAAGAACAGTTTCTGCCTGACCCCTTCCACAAACGTATTTGGATCCTACCCAACTTCGGTTTTTGGATTCAGGGGTGCAAACTGCAGCCTATCAAGTATAATGCTCCTACAATTAACATTTCACATAAGATATAGGCAGCCTTGTGCCTGTGTGTGTGGAGTCTGGGTGTCTGGTAGACCAGTGGTTTTCAACCACCGGTCTGTGGACTGGCACTGGTCTGCAGGAGATTTCCTGCAGGTCTGTGGGTGGGGGCAAATTCTGCTCGCTGTGGACCAGCACCGGAGCTGGCTGAGCTCCGCCTCCTCTTCCTCACTTGGCATGTTTGCCAGGGGTGTGCTGGTGCCGCTGGTGGGTGGGCAGGAAGGGGAGAGACAGCTTCGTAGGAGCCGGCTGGGAGCCATGCTGCACCGATTTCGGTATTTTGTTCTTTTGTTGCCATTTTTTTGTTGCTTGGTTTCTGGTTGTTTCAAAGAATTTTCATTTTTTGGGTATTGTGTTTGGAAACTAATATACAGAATACTGTGTTGTGTGTGTGGTGCTTTTTGTTTCTGCCTCAGCATTCCCCGAGGTGGTTTCATCAGTCCCCAGCTGTGGAAAAGTTGAAAACCACTGTGGTAGACGGCATCGGACTTTCACAGCCCATATGTAAATGTTTCACAAATGCAAATTGGGAAATCAAAGTGTGTGCTTGAAGATGGCACCAGATAACCAAAGCAATGGGACAACCTGAAACACTTCATGGAAGTCAAGGATATATAAAATACATATATCCAATTATTTCACATATTTATATGATTTAAAGGACACTGACCTAATTTAATAGTTTAGCAATGAATTAATTGAATTAATTTCTTGCTTCTATTTTGAAAAAACATTTTTTTAAAAAATTGAAAATGAATATAATGGATGCTTCTCAGCTTGTTTCAGATTCAATATTTCTCACTACCACTGCTAACAGGGCTTCAAAAAGACAAAGGAAGGTAGTCTGTTTGCAACAGAAAGAGAAAGAAAGAAGGCAAACACAGAAACTGGTATGATTAGAGGATATGGTTTTCCACAGGAGAGAATTCCAAAAACCATGACAGATCTGGCAGTATACACAAGAGAAGAGTAGCTTTTCCAATTTGTGTAAAAATCTTCCCTTTTTAGAGTCCACATAGCTCAAAGTGAATGCTTTCAAGGGTATAATATTTACTGGGATTGAATAAGGTATTTATCTAATACATATAAACGGATTCTCTTTCTGTTTGTCTATTCGCACTATGCTACTTGCTGTTTCATAATGAAATAATTCTGAACTCTTAATTAGTAGTAGAATGATGTAGTGGTTAAAATTTCAGATCAAGACTGGGGAGATTCATAGGATGTCTTTGCTGTGAGGATAAAATGAAAGGGGAGAATTACGTACATTACTTTGAGGTCCTTTGAAAAAATGCGGGATAAGAAAGAATGTTTAGCTGAATATCTAACAGCATGATTCAGTGGAATTGCCCATAGATCTCTGAATTTGGAACATTATAGGCATCCTATCAAAAGCAGAAGAAACAGAGAGGTGAATATTGCCTTTGTGCTTCTTCTGCCCCACAAAACACTTAGATGGCTGATTTTGGCTGTTTTCCTCTGGCTTGCAAGGAGGATACATGTATCATATACTAGCCTCACTCTCTTCTTTCTGCCCCCCAGAACACTCCTCAATGCTTCTTTGAGATCAATCTTTTGCCCTCGGAGTTGCAGCCAGAACTGCACTGGATGTGTGGGTAGAGGAGGGCACTCTGACATAACAGCCAACCTTCCACTGCCAATTTCAGAATGTACTTCAGAGGTCAAAGTTAGAATTCTGAGCTTTCCTATGGCCATCTAAACAGAGCCTAGTTGCCATAGGATTGTACCCTTAATAACATTATAGGTCTTTCCCAGCTCTGTCGGAAGGTGCTATGAGATTGCGTCTTGGACTTTTGCATGCAAAGCTGATGCACCCCTCCTACCGAGCTATACGTGAGGCTCGACCTTCCAATAAGCTTATAAGCATTCTTCTTCTGGCACTGGCACTAAACACCCTAATGGAAAAGGGTCCACAGGCTCCAAACCACAGGCAGCCCTTGAGCCTGAAAAAGTTGTACACACAAGAACTAGACACAATGAGCTTGATACAGTCCATGTACAGACGTAGCACCTGTGTATGCAGTCCCACAGAACTCAATAGATTTCGATTTCCCCTGTTTCTCTGGCCCACAATCTGGCAAGCCAGATAATTTGTGCAGAGGGCATAGCAGACCATGACAAAGAATGGAAGGTTTGTGTGTGTTTTCCACATGTCCATCTGGTCCTTCTCTCTTTGCCGTACAAACTCCCTCATAGCCTATACAACAGGCGCTGGGCATCTCTGCTTCCTGGACCAGAACACACAACCTGCAGGGATGTTTTCCAGCCACCCCACTACCTTCACTCCTAGTCTGCATTCCTCTTCCTAAGCAGGAAAAAGCTCTTTCTCAGATCAGCGGCAGACTGGAGTTGACAGCTTTTCCCTATGGCACAGTGAGGAACAGAATCTAGACTCAGCATAGGAGGGAAAAGGTCTGAAGTCCAATCAGTAACTGATCTGAGATAAGAACTTTCTCAGCCCAACTGCTTTCCTGTTTTAAACCTCTCCCTGCAGCAAATCATAATAGGGATAAAATGCCCCCCTCAGCTTATCCCCATGGATCATTTAAAGGTTGTCAGATTGTAAGGAGGAGTCTGTGAAGTGTGTATATCTGTGTCAGTGCTGTGTGAGGCACTCACACTGCTCAGGTTGCACTCCCAGGTGAAAAAGGTGCTCCCCCACCCTGCTACAAAGGCACATTGAGTAGACAAGTCCATGGTTAATTTGGATTTAAAAATAATAATATAAATACTTTTTCAAGGTTACTAGTAAAGAGTTGGTTAGATCCAGACTTAATTGCCCTTATAGTAGACTAATTATTCATGACTTACGTATCCCATTTATTTCTATGGTTACACTCTAATCGTTACTATGTCTAAATCCAAGACAGCATGTTCAGCTTTGTTTAGTATGAAGCCAGTTTAATATACTTCATTTGAAATCCAAGTACCAGCTTCTTCATGCAACCTTTAAATGAAAACTAACCTCTACTTTATATCATTGAAAACAGTTTGCTGCTGTACTGCCGGTGGCAATGGAACTTAAAGGAAAAAGAATTCTGTGCAATCCATTTAGGATGATCAAAGGCTCACTCTACAAAAATTATCTGATGCAATTGACATGAAACATAATGAGCATCCGAGAGCCATCACATCATATTTAATAAACATGACATGAAAAGTTTATACAAAATGAATATCCTCTAGCTGGCTGCTATAATTGAAAGCATGCTACAGTACACATTAGATACAGAAATTCCCAATTCATGATGGCAAGAGAAAAATGAATAGTTAGGTGCAAGCAAAGAGAAATGATACTACAGGTCTAGGTCTCTGGCCTCACACTAGGAAGAAAAATTAAAAGCTTAAATGTAACATTCTTCTTAGCCTCCCTCAAAATTACAAAATATCTTGCAACAATTTTTCAGACAAAATTCTCAGCAGCCTGATAAATTAGTCCTTGCTAAGCAGGTATTCCACGTTCACCCAAATCAAACCAAACACATAGGGATTCTTTTTTTTTTTTTTTTTTTTTTGGCTAACAGCTAACATGATAAGCAGCTGGCTTTTCCTTTGTCTCACTAACATTCTTATGTAGGAGGAAGGAAAGCAGAACCCTTTCTCTTCTCTTCTCTTCTCTTCTCTTCTCTTCTCTTCTCTTCTCTTCTCGCTAATGGAGCTGTTGCTCTAGAGCTCATTCTCAGAAGCAACCCTCTTTAGCCCACTGCTGCAGACTTCAGAAAGAGATGTCACACATCAGTATTATGGTCAAATGGCCTGTCATGTCCCCATTGACAACAGCATTATTAACTTCCTATTTTGTATGATGAAGAGATATTTCATATGATGCTATACTTTCAAAAGGCATTGTGACCAGTTGCATCATTTTAGAGTTGAGGTCACCTCAACTGAATTGAGTGAAATGCATATCAACATTTCTTTAAATAGCAATAATGAAATGGCATTCAACCCTTTTTTCCCCTTTGGACTTTTTACAAGATCCTTTCACTTATTTCTTTAAAGCTAACGCTGTGACCAAATAAAAATATACACTCTTTTTTTGGCCACAGGGCACATTAACTGTTCTCAAAGTACACTCTAAATTATACAACATTTAGCTGTATGAAAACAGTTTTACCTAGGACCTAGGGATATATGATAGCTTATAAATGACAAGCAAATGAATTTCACTCACAGTTTGGATTTAGTACATTGTGACCCTTCACTAGAGAAAAATATGCACCCAAACGGATTAAGCAAAATCTCTCTCTAATTTGAGGCAACTTTAGGAAAACTTTGCACAACTATCCTATGTAAATTCATTTGGAAATAAGCTGCATAGGTCCAATGGGATATATGCCCAATAAAAATGTACACAGCATTGCAGATATGACAGCACAATCTTATGGAAGTTCACCCAGAATTCAGTCCTAGTGGTCTGATTCACACATCATGCTAAGCTATGATTTATATCATATGTGTTCCCAAAACAAACTAAGAAAAGAGTCCTATACCCACTTATTTGACCAGGATGACTTCTACTGACTTTACATTCAGTTTATATGAAAGCTGGTTTGTTATTACATTCAAACCAGAGACTGAGGTTTAAAACAAACTCTGATTAGTTAAACAAGCCAGGGTATGACATTGAGCAGAGCCGGGATAGACTGAGGCACAGGACTCAAGTTGTTTTGACACTGGTCATAGCTTGTTTTCAATCACATACTCTTGTTCAAAATTCAATCATAAAACAGTTCTCATGTTAAGTGAAAGTAAACTCAAGTGAAAGTAAACTCATCTGGAATCTTCCTCCTGGCCATGCAGGGGGTGGAAGAGAAAGATGAGCATAAGAACGTAAGGTTTCACATGGGCTTGCTCCATGTAGTATTAAATTCTTGCTTAGAACTGGTGTTCAGTGAAGTTTTCCCACTAGTAAATGTATTTTCAATTGCAAGAACAACACTAGGGACCTTGGAGAGCATCCTGAGAATTATTAGATTTTCTTGAATCTCTGCCTACAGCTGAAGACACAGCTACAACTTAGAAGGAAGACTCCAATATCCAGTCCCTCCACTGTGTTGCTTGCTTTCTGAGGTTGCAAAAGCAATCTCAGCAGACCTTGTAAAGGTAAAAACAAAAACGAAAAGGAGAATTTCAGAGGAGATGCCAAAATATGCAAACTGTTATGACCTCTCCATCCATAAATCTACCCGCAGCAGAGTATCATCTGCAGATGGCCTAGGAAGCTAAGAGGAAAAGGGCAGGGGGAGGAAGACAGAGAAACAAAAATCACTTCTTAGTCCGTCTGTCTCAGGAAGGCAATGGATATTCAGAAGCCTCCCATGTCAGAGGTTTCCGTGCAATGGGTGGCACCCCAATAGGGTTTGGCACTTAATCTTGTATTTTTCAGCATGACAACCAAGTGGCCTTCCTTCTACCTTCCACAGAGCAATTAGGCCCCAAAACCCACTCCACATGTGCCAATGAAAAGTCTTTAAAAAACAGTAACTGTGTAGGTGAATATGCACAAGGTGATCACTGCTAGGAAGGCCTAACCTGCCCTCCCTATGCATTGTGACTCTTCCTTGAAAAACTGATCCCCCCCCCCACATAGTAATCAGTCCTTTAAAAGACCGCCTTTATTTAGGAGGAGGGGGAAAAGAGGTGCAAAAGGTGGAAGTGTGGACATGTACAAATGTGTATGCATGCATGCATTGAAAGGAGAGAATGTGAAGTGGTTATTACCTTCCCACAAGTGCCATGTAGGCCCCAGTCATTTCTCCCAGAGAGAATTCAGTATGGGCCAAAAACAGCTTTTCAACAAACCTGCCTCTAATCTATTCACCTAAGCAAGCATAGTATGAAAAGCATGGGTACCAACACTATCTTGCTTCTTCTTGTCCAGAACAATATTAGAAGAACTTTGTGTATGTCAGTATTAGTTTAAAAAATGTTTTGGTAGATCTCTTACAGGTGTGTCATGAATTCTGTGTGGATCTTGACTATACATACAGTGGTACCTCGGCTCACAAACGTCTTGGTTCACGAACAAAACGGGTCACAAACAAAACTTTCTGAAAAAATTCTGGGTCGCGAACACCGCTTTGGGTGGCGACCAAGATTGCAGCCATCTCCCCACCCCTCTGTGCCAGGGGCAGGGAGGGGGGAGATGACTGAGATCGTGTCCATCTCTTCCTCCTCCAGTGCACCCACGATCACGCCCGTCCCTCCCCCCCCACCCCCCAGAACGCTGGGATGATGGATGTGTGCCGGGATGACGGGCGCCTGCAGGGATGACGGGCGCCTGCAGGGATGACAGGCACGATCTCGTTCATGCTGGGGGGGGGGGTGGGGGGATGGCTGTGCTTGTGCTTGGGGTGGGAGATGACCGCGATCTTTGTTATTGTTGCTTTCCTTCACATTTTTCTGATTTAAAAAATGGTTACAGAACGGATTAACCTTATTTACATTGAACCTTATGGGGACATTTAACTTGGCTCATGACCAATTTGGATCATGACCAGAGTCCTGGAACGGATTAAGTTCATGAGCCAAGGTACCACTGTACTGTATAATCCGTTGTATGTATGAACAAGGCAGTCTGTCCACAGAAGAGCTACCAAACAGAAAGTAATTTCTCTTTACCTTAATTTTCCTTTACCCCAGATTTGGGCAAAATTATTGTTAGTACACATTACAATTTTTGACAGAGAATTTAATTTTTAATTCAGAGTTTCTACAGACACACAACAGGCATTACAGAGGCATAGTCTTTGCATTTAAAGCGCCACTGCCACAGCCTCCTCCTCCTCAGAGTGCACAGTCCTCTTCGCGATTTTTTCGGTACTGACTCTGCTCAAGTTCCTCCCTGAGGCCAGTCCTGACCGACTCCTCCCAAGGCCCAATTGTAGGAAGAATCTATAGAAATGTCTCTTGCACGTTTTCAGTGCATTGCGCAAATAGTTTTGTCTGTGACCCCATGAACCACGGATCAACAGAAAATGAATTATTTAGCTTGCTAGGCAGAAATGCCCCTGCAGGAATGAACTAATTTTGAGTGCTATGATGTACATTGGATGAAGCCACAGTAATGAAAATAGTTACTTTAATAGTTACATTTTACTTGCAAGGACAAAGGAAGCAAAGGAAACTGACTACAACAGGTTCAGATATACAACAACCTAATTCTTTAAAAGGATGTATTCTTCTCTTTTAAAGCTGTATTAGAGCGCAGTCAACAATGTATTTGTATTTTTTTTTCATGCAAGCAGACCCATTAAAACGGTCTTGAATGCTACACAAGCAGAAAATGGGTATGACGAATATAACTCTCCTAGAGACCTTGTGTCACAGGATTAGGGAGAATAATGCACATTTTCCCCAGCTGCTTGTGATAAAGATGTCCACTGTTTACAGGGTTTATTTGCATGGGCAGTTTCCCTTGCATACAAGAGGCAGCAACTCCTTATTTATCTTTATGTCTGTATCATATGTCATCATGTTGGACTGTGCATCATTTTTGTGAACAACTTTGGCTGTATCTATGCACTGGCACATTCCCGTTAGTACTTCCCCATGTAATTGTGGGCACAAATATGCCTAGGAGAGGTTCTGGCTGTTTTTGAACAGAACCTTCCGCCTCCTGGAGTAAAGATTCTACTAACTTGAGAAAAACATGTAATTCAGGACTTCTTTCCCTTATATAGAAATGGCAGAGACTATAATATGCATCACTGATCAGATTAACTGTTCTTCAGTTGGGAAACTTCTGAAAGAGACTTTAAAACTTCATTCACAGAGCAGATTTAATATGAGATTTGAAGAGTTAAAATTAGTCTACCTGAAATGGAGGGATTTTACAGTGCAACTACTTGTAAATTTATAGTTGCGCTTTCCAATCTGCAGCACCATGCATAAATCACAGCAATATTTGTAATGCACAAATTACCGCCACAGAAGTCACATTTACTGACTTAATTTATATTTCTTCATCATGTTGGACTGTATTGCAACAAATATTCTACACAGTTACCTTGACTCTAAAAGAGAGGAAATTTTGAGGGTCGATACTACGACACTGGGGAAGACTGGTCCAGGAGGGAGGTTAGAAGTCAATGTACTTTAAACTACATTGTTCTGAATATCTGTCTCTGCAAATATTACACTACTGCACTCTGAGATATTCTTGAAAAGTTGATCTGACATGAATATGTTTGAATTCTAAGAGCTGGTGTGAATAACAATAAATTGAAACAAACAATGTGAGGCATCTTGTTCCAATCCATACCAAATTGTTTATAATGTACAGCACTGCTTTTTAAGGTAGCTGCTATTCGGAAAAGTTCTTAAAAGTATTCAGGTGAGGTCTCCTAGTTCTGGTTCAAAAATTATAGATCCATCTGGTAGCAACCTATAATAGAGATGTATAGCCCTTGACATGCCTGTTGGGGGTTGAGCAACCTTGTAGTATGACTTCAAAAAACATCCACACCAGAGGTTCTACCTTCCGCTGATTATCTGAACTTGTTTTAGTAAAAGTGTTTCTCCATCTTAAAGATTTTATATGATATGACTTAAAGCAGAAACTCAAAGAGAAATCTTTGTTTGCTGTACCGTTTTATGCAGTTTCCCCCCACACCCCAACATGAGATGGGGTTACCTGTGTTAAATTGCTATAGAAGCACAGTATATATGTTGTAAAGGACCTTTAAATTACAATAAGTAAATCTTTTTTAAAGTGCAATGACATCTAACAGGCAAGTTTGAAAGAAAATAATAGCTTTTTTTGAAAGGGTGACTGTAGTGTAAACTTCATACTCTCACTGGGCCATGAAAAAGGTTGATGCCTTTTTAAGTGGCATCTAATTTCACAGAGTTAAACCTTTCCAATAAAATATGGCTTCATGTGAGACAGTAATGCCAACGTCTGCACTGCTCTCTGAGAAAGCTGAAATTCAAGATAAGCCAAAGCTTTTGCTACTTGAATCATTGGTGGTAGCAAGCCACATTTTAAACAAAGGTTGAATTCAGTGTTTAAAAATGTGAGCCACAGGCAATAAATTAGGCAAAAAGAGATATAATCCCAAGGGAATCCAGGATGTACCACAGACTTGCCATGCTTTTAAGGAGGCAGGGGGTTATCAAAAGAAAGGCTCTTTATGCCCTCACAACATTTTGAAGAAAATCCTGGTCAACTTAAGCAAGCCATTTCCCAAGGAGATAATATAGACCGCTGAAAGGAGGAAGCACACAAAGCAGTGCACTTAAAATTCTCATGAGAGCTTCTTAGTAGAGAAGGTCAAGGTCACATCTTCCAGGAGAAGGAGCCCTCATTTTTCTCCCTTCCGTTTCCATTGATTTCCAGAGTGTTTCTGAAGCTGCCTTTCCTTGTACCTCATTCTAGTTCTAAGGATGAGTGGCAGAGAAGGAGAATGTTCTTGATACCAACTGTAAAGCCATTTCTGCCCCTAGAAATTTAGGGAAAAAAACAAATGCTGACTAATCCTCTTCTACTTCCTCTAACTATTGATAGTGGAATCTTCAGTATTCTCTGCAGACAGAGTTGGGATATTTCATGTTATGAGATTAATGCATAGTCAGGCTTGAATTAAATCTAATCCTTCCCCAGCATATCCTATTTTAAAATCTTAAATCCTACTCTAACAAGGGTTCATCTAAGACTTTTCCAGTAAATTTATTTATCCTCACAACTACACAACAATGTCAGCAATTAATGTTCTTAATTTTACAGCTGGGGAAATTCATCCAGAGAACAGCTTGCCCATGGCCACCCAATGAGTCCATGCCTGAAGTGGGATCTGAACCGAGATTTCCAAGGTCCAAGTCTAATAAATGATTCACTGGACCACACTGGCTTTCCGATCCAGGTGCAGTGTGAGTCATGACCCTGCAAACAGAATGAAGGTTCTTTGCTAAATCTAGCACAAAATTATCATGCTTTTTGCCAGCACTAAAAAGAAGTTGATTTTTTAAGTCAGCATTCAAAGTTCTATCCTGTTCCATTCCAAGGTGCCTACTTTATTTAGAAAGGTACATGCCACTCCTACATCACCAAGAGTTTCCCTGAAGACTCATTTAATCCATTTTCAGGACTTCTGTCTCTAGAACCACATCCTTCCCTTTATACTTTTCGGACTGTATATCAATTGCTATGTTAAAATCATGTCTGTGCCAAATATGATGATGCAAGAAAATGCCATGTTTATAGTGCCATAATATGATAGGTTCTGTCATGAAAGTCGCAGCTACCAGTAATCGGGTTTGGAGAAAATGATGAATACATTTCATGTTATCAACAGAAGATAGCTGGTTGTTCAAAGAAGACTTTCTTCAACAATCTATGTTGATCTTCATTAATGATGACACTTCTAATCTGATTTGCAGTAGCAAGTCTTATCAAATCTCAGGCATTTCTGTGTATAATATATTGCTTCCTGTATCTTTATGCACAGTTTATTATTTGTAAAATGCAACAAATTCTGCTTGATCATAATATTCAGAATTAATTTGCCATATATCCTGGAAGATCTGTTGCTGTTGCTACCCATTTTCTCTAAAAGCTCCAACATACTCTGTGATGCTATGCACTAGAGATCATTTGGAAATGTTTTCACAAGACAGCTAGAGTATGAAAAGGACTGTCTTCCAGGATGAAACCCCAAGGCAACAATCTTCTGCACCATTCGCCTGCCTAAATTCCAGCATTTCAATGGGATCGAAGTAGCCTAACTACACAGCCTAAGAATTCACTTGGCTGCCTACTTTATACATATGGTGAATCTGTTCCTTACATGCTGTGTGCTACTTTATCGGAACTTTATGTGAGTATGAATTATGAACCAGATCTATGCTGGTACAAATTTTATATTCCCTGTTACTTTAAGAACTATCATACTTGATCAGACCAACAGTCACTCTAGTCTAACATCCTGTGCAGACAATGTCAATCAGTTGCCCACAGGATCCCACAAGTGTGCATGAATATCACATCTCCTTCCTGACTACATTCCACAGCACTGGTGCACATATGCATGTTGTACAGTATATTCTGATGGTGGAGGTAGCATATAATCATCATTTTAGGGCTCATGGACATTTTCTCACTGCATTCCCTTTTTTTGTCTCATTAAAAAAAGTTCACGAACTAGGGCCATGATGGAGGGTGAAACTGCAAGCAAGGAAATAACACGAGAACTGCAAATACAACATTCAGTAACTGTACATTTGTAGGGAAAGGAAATGAAAAGGGTTTTTTTTCTCTCCATAAAGGAAAGTGAATCCTTAAAAACAGCTGACAGTTATTTGTATTTGCCTTATTTAGAATGTAATCCCTACAGTACAATCCCTTGCCTCAGGGCAAGTAGCCCTAAGGATGGAGCACTCCTACTCACAGAGGCTTGGTCCAAATCCACACAGCTCCTGACAACAAAGTAGACAGAATGACAAAAATGGTTTCTTGGGTTTTTTTGCCTCTCTGTCCTCCGAAAATGGTAAACCAGGGCTATGCAGGCCACATATGTGTCTTCTGTTGATGTGACCAGAACATCGGCCACATGGTGAGCAATGTTTTAATGCAAGAGAATGAGAGGAACGCAATTTTGCTATTTCAAGAGTAGAGCAGAACTTAAGATCTGGAAATTAACAGCAGACTACAATTCAGCACAGTCTCAGCAGCAATTCATTACGGCCTCGGAACATTGCCTGGGCGTCACAGGGCTATTCAGAGTCCCCACCCCATCCCCTTGCAGCCAGGGTGGAAAGATGAGGCAATGCCAGCTGTCTCCTCTGGGGCACCTCAGCGGGGAGAAAAAGTGATGTGCTGTGGGGAGAGAAGGGAAAGAGCCTGGACCGAGGTCTTCCCCTGATTCCTATTGGTTCTTGGCCTCCTTCCCTCCCTCTCCCAGATGCTTTATGTAGATGACCAAAACCAGCCATCCAGATAAAAATCAGGGTGCAAGGCACTGCAGTGCAGAGGCTTACATGCATCAACGATGGATTATGGGATTGCACCCTAAATCTTGATTTGGTCAAAGCACTTTTAGAAAGAAAGTACCATATTATTCTGACAGCAACACTTGGTTTAGGTATATCCTCTCATAAGAAAAAGGCATACTTTGTTCTTGGAAAATTAGGGTTAGAGTGTCAGCTTACATGTACTTTGTATTGGCCATAAACCACCACCAACAATGAAACTATAAAAATGTACAAAAGCTAAGGAACACATCAAACAGTAACACAAACACTGGCATCAATAAAACACTGCAGACATTTGTCCTGGCAGGTTTTTCCCCCCTCCTTCCGAACAGACCAGGACAAAGGCTTTCTGTCTAAAAGGCTTTATGTTAAAGCTGACAGGCTAGGCTGTCTTTGTAGAACAAAAGAAGAGCAATGCAGAATGCAATAACACAAGGAACAAGCCAGTTTAGACGAGGGGCCATTAAGCAAGTGTGGCTTAATGATAAAAAGTTAATTCCAAACTGCATACCTCTGTTCGCTTCAAAACTGAAATGAGAAAACCACATCCTCAAAGAGAAACTCCAATCACTTGGAGCTTCTGACACTTTTTAGTTGGTCTACCCTCTCAACCTGCCACTGTATCCTTGGATTTATGATTTCAGATCTACTACCTTCCATATCAGTTTGCTCACTGAGCTTTCCCCCAGATTTTGGCACTGGCTTATCCATGGGTCCATTAGCCTTGGTGTTTTAGCCGTGGATTCTGGCTTCTTCCTTTAGGTCAGAATTTGATAAATCTTTTATTAGAGGAACAGCCCAACTCCTACAACAGTTCACAATCATCAGCTACATCCAATGTATAATCAGTTGCACAAGTGCTAAGGGAAGCTCACTATTATTTGGCTGCAGCCTAAATAAAGCTACTCACTGATCTGATAAATCACAAACTCTGTTCTGGAAACCACACTTTGCACAGATTGAATCTTACAAGGAGAAAAAAGATCCATAGAAAAGTAATAGTGATAAATCTTTTAAACATTTAGTTCTCCACCCAAATAGTTTAAGCATAGAAAACCATCTCAAAACTATTCAAGGAAACTGATTTTTGGTAAGTTCATTTTCCATGGATGTAAAATTTGTTAGAATGGTCCCAAACAAAATACCCTGTCATTTTAAGAAATGCACTTTTGTTTCTGATCTAAGAGTATATAAATGGAAGCAGGATAATATTCATTAGTTACAACTGACACAATGACAACAGCAAAAGGAAAAGAGACAAAATGGTTTAACTGCAGGTAGCTAAGATTTGTTTTTGTTATTTGGGAAAAACACACTTCTGTACACAAGCAGTTTTTATAAAGCCATTATAACTAGACAAAGTAAGCAAAATGAGAAATTAATAGCAAATTCCTAAACAAGGCTCACTGAAATTTATGAGACTTAGTCCCTAGAAACTGCATTTAAAATTTCAGCATAAGTTTCCAAACCTTATGAACATTTGCACCTAGGAAGAGACTGTTCTATTGAAAACAAAAGGACATTCCTTTGAAAGAATAAGTTTACACTGTTAAGTTCACGCATACATTAAATATGCTAGATATGCTATCTTTGGGAATTGATAAAAATATTAAATAATTCTTACTTTTCATTTGTTGCAAGTTCTGTCTCATATAATGCCACCTTGGGCTCTATTCTTGCACCTTTTCGTGTCCGTTGTCTTCTCTTTCTGCTTGGTGCAACATCAGTAGAATCTGAACTAAGTAATGAATCTCTTCTGGGTTTAGCTGCCATAGTGAAGGAGCAGGGGAAAAGACAATGTGAAAAACACAGAATAAGTTTTGGTTTTGCTATTAAACTATTTGCAACTTCCATTACAAATAATTATTTCAGGCACTGTGAAAAGCAACAAATACAAGGGGAAGGAAGGAAGGAAGGAAGGAAGGAAGGAAGGAAGGAAGGAAGGAAGATCAATATGTTATCTTTATAGTTATGTCTCTCCGTATGAGATTTAGGCTTTTCCCTACCCTCCCACCAAGTCTGATCTGCTATCATCCATGATTTTATGATTCCTTCCCTGCCTCCCCAATCTATTTCCAAACATTAAAACTCTGGCATGTCTCCCAAATGTAGCACAAAAAATCAAATTAATCTGATTGTATATTGATGCTGGTAATAAAATTTGTGTTTGATAGTTAACAGAACAAAATTTGGTGAGGGGGAGGATTTAAGACTCAGAATTCTAGACTACAAGAATATGTAAGAAAGAATCATTCTGCTAACAGTTAACTCTACCTACTTCTTTGTTCAACCTTCTTTTTCTTAAAACAATTTATTTCAAAATACAGAGGCTGCAACTTGAAGAGATCAAAGTTTGCATGGGATGAAGCCAGGAAATTCATTTTCCAGATTTGCCTGTCTTGTTTTGCAAAGCAGCTGTACAGCACATAATGTCATTTTTATTCCTCCCCAGGTGCAAATCTTACAGCAGGTTAGCTTTTTTCTCCATTACTCTTCCATGAACTGGATCACTAGACTGGCCCAATATTTACATTAATCTATAAAGGACATATTAATTCAAGTTTTTAAAGGCAGATTTTATAATTCCATTCCTAAATAGAACATTCTAAACACTTAACTGCAGGATTACTGCCTTGTTTCGGGTGTTGCTGCTCATTAAAGTCAATTTCTTACAAATCCAATCTGAGTCTTTTCCAACATCGAAGACATATGTTTCAAGTCTACAGAGCAGCACGGATTGGAAATACATGCCGTGAGAACTTGACATGAAACAGTATAAAACCTATTATACAATATGTTAAGAAATCATGACAACACATTTCATAAATCGTACAATGGCCCAGTTTGCATGTCATGACTACTGGGTTCTTTTTCTAAAGCATGGGTTCCAGTTCTGGGCAGTCTCTCCTCCAAGAGTCCAAAGTTTCAGGTTCAGCCATCACAATTCAGGGAAGTGATCATGTGACTCCCTACTTCCCACCGAGTCATAGTTCATTCATCCAGATGTGTGAACCAGGTTGATATATAACATTAACACAAAGTCTAAACTCTGTCGACAGGTTTACAAATCTAAACAGATGATTCAATATTGCATTACCTTTCCCAATAGCACTTTGTTACACCAAGATGGCCAGTGGATCTCTTACTTCAAGCACCCCAAACAAATCACCCAGATAGATCAAACATCTGCTTTTATAGGTGCAGAACACTGAAAATACTAAGTTGCTACTCTATCCCCTTTTCCCAGAAGCTTATGTATCAAAGGCATTAAAAGCACAGGTTTTTATGGACAGCGTAATCTTTATACTCTCAAACTCTCAACTATGGGGGCCAAAGAACTCCTTTCTCTTTGCACAAAGAGCTTTTTTAATTGTCTTCATTTCTATACTGTCCCACAGCCAAAACCCTTTGGATGGTTTACACCACCCATGAAAACAAATGATAAAAAAATACAATAAAAATGTAAAAAAAAAATCAAAACAGGTAGAAACAGATAAAAACAAACAAAAATACCAAGAGAGACTCTGCAACACCTGGTGATCCCCTTCAAGCCCCTGGGTAGCCAAGTCCTTAAAAGCCTCAGAAAAGATGGTTGTCTTAACCCGGTGCCAAAAAGATGGCAGATTCAGCGCCAAGCAGGCTGTAGTGGGGAGTTATTCCAGAGATGGGGAGCCACCACCAAGAAAGCCCTCCCCCTAGCTGCCACCTTCTGAACTTCCCTTGGAGTTGGCACTTGGAGGAAGGTCCCAGAGGCTGAGTGTAGTGTCCAAGTAGATCACACTTGGGAGAGAAGCTCTGACAGGTATTGTGGTCCTAAGCTGTTCAGGGTTTTATAGGTTAAAACCAGCACCTTGAACTGGGACCAGACACTTACAGGCAGCCAATGCAAGCAGGCCAGATCTGGTCTTATGTGTCCAGATCTATGGGACCCAGTTATTAAACTGACAGCAGCATTCTAATTTCCACAAATGCCCTATCTCAGTAGCTATAGACCTGGATATATCATAATATTTCAGAGGGGACCCTCATGGGTTCCACCAGAAAAAGCACAAGAAAGTCCTGTTTGCCTGAAGAATGTTCTCCACAGTTGTTGGGATCAAAGCCTGTACTTGCTATTCAAAAGAGATTTGCTGTGCTCAGAGGAACTCACTATAATGGTCCATGGACCCCACCAGCCAACCAACCTACCTCAAGATATATTCCTGAAGGTACTAATTAAGCCTGAACAAACTGCTAGCAGACAAGATACATTACTTTGTTATACCTAATAACAATATTGCAGTAGCAACACAATGAAGCTAGGTTACATTTCCAAAAAACAAAATGTTTCTTAAAAACAAGAACCAATGCCTGAGGTTGAGAGACCACTGCCGTTCTGAGTGAACACATGAACAGGCATTCAAAGGAATCTGAACAGCAGAGTGAAAGACATGTACCTCCCTTCCATTTCTTGCCTTGATCTGCTGTGTGACCTATACACATGCCCGTCTGCCAGAGCTGAGCCAGGGAAGCAAGGGAAACGAGGATCCATCACTGTGCCTACACATGCACGGGACTGGCTACACATGCTCCCAATAATCCACCATTACAGAAGCTGCTGCTGCTGCTTCACCTTTATAGGAATTGTCAGGGTTACAGAGAAGAGTGGGGAGGTATTTCCATGTACAGGGGAGTGGGGGATGCTGGTGACTCTTATGTCAGTGGGGTTTTTATCTATTACAGCTTTTATTCTGAGCTGTATAGGAGCCATCCACTGCGCTCAATGGACTGGATCCACTGTGCTCAATGTTATGTGCTCAACATAACACCAATTGTGTGCCCTGGCACCACAGTCTGTTTACACCACAGCAGGCAAGCAGCAGCTTCATGCCATTGCAGTTAAGAATGCATCCTACAGATCAAGAGGATTACATGTATAAAGGGGGGGGAGGGGGGAGAGAAAGCTCCAGTAATAGAAGAAGGTGCCAAAAGGGGCCAGAGGAAGACTGTTCACAGAACTGTAGCTTGCTTTGCACATAATGAGCATTTAGATAATGCTTGGGCTGGGGTTTCAAAGCACTTCACTTCTCAGCAACTACAACAAGCCACAGTTATTAGCACTATTCCCATTCTGCAGATGAGAAAACAGTCCTGAGCCTAAGAGGTAACTACTGCCTAATACCACCCCATGAGTTGAAGGCAGATCAGATACAACCCTTCTACACACACACACACTCACTCACTCAGACACACAATCAAGAAGTAGAGCATGAACACTGATAGATCATGGAATGTGCTCCAGAGTGCTCATCTGGTGAGCTCCTAAGACCAGTTCTGTTCACTGCCTGATGACCCAAGGCAGTTTACATAATCCTCTTCTTGTCCATTTCATCCTCACAACAAGGTAGGCTAGGTTAAGAGTCAGTGATTATTCCAAAGTCACACAGTGGCATGGCCAAGTGGGGCCTAGAACCTGAAACTGTTAAGTCTCAGTCCAGTACTCTAATCAACACTCCACATTGGCTCTGTTCTGTTTACTAAGAACCAATCCTAAAGGACTGACATTTGATAGATGGGGGGCTCCAGCCTCAGAGTTTTCTGGCAGAGTAGGAGAAACACTGGGTTGTCAGCCTTCCATTCTCCCTAAAGTCATTTTGAGCTCAATGGGCTCAAAGACCCATCTACTTCCCCTGCCATCCCAAAGTCCAGAACTGAGAGGCTTGTGAATCTGGTGGATCCATGTCCTTTCCCCTCCCATTGATGTGTCCCCTTTCCATCCTCCTCATTCTCTGCTGGGGTCACACCACCACTCTAGGAAAAAACGCTTTTCACAGTGGCTGGAAAGAAGCAGGGGCCTACACATTCATGGCTCCTGACACACTATCTGGGGAATTCATGAGTTTCAGTTATTGCAGCCTGAGGATGTGGACAAGGTGCTTGGGATGGTATGCCCTACCACCTGCTCACTTGACCCTTGCCCTTCTTGGCTACTTAAGAAAGTCAGTTATGGGATCACTCCCTGGGTTCACGAGGTTATCAGCGCCTCACTGAGGGAGCCCGGTCCCTGCCCCCTTGAAGAAGGTGGTGATCTGGCCTGTCCTGAAGAAGGCGTTCCTGGACCCAGAGTTGCCAACTGGTTGCCAACATCCCATTTTTGGGCAAGGTGTTAGAACGGGTGGTGGAGGGACAACTCCAAGTACTCTTGGATGAAATGGATTATCTGGGCCCATTTCAGTCTGGCTTCAGACCCGGTTATGGCACTGAATCTGCCTTGGTCACCCTGTATGATGACCTGTGCAGGAAGAGGGACAGGGGGAGTGCATCCCTGTTGGTTCTCCTGGACCTCTCAGAAGCTTTCAATTCCATCGACCATGGTATCCTTCTGGATAGACTGGCCGGGTTAGGAGTTGGAGGTTCTGCATGGCAGTGGTTTCGCTCCTACCTGGTCAGCCGATTCCAGGTGGTGGTGCTGGGGGACTATAGCTTTGTGCCATGGGGTTGCGCAGGGCACTACTTTGTCCCCCATGCTCTTCAACATCTACATGAAACTGCTAGGAATGGTCATCAGGAGGTTTGGGCTGCAGAATCATCAGTATGCTGATGACACCCAACTCTACCTCTTGTTTACATCTACTCCAGATGAGGCAGTGGATGTACTGAACCAGTGCCTGTCCAAGGTAATGGGCTGGACGAGGGCCAATAAACTGAGCCTCAATCCAAATAAGATGGAAGTCCTGTTGGTGGGTGGATCGAGGTTTCAGGTAAGTGATTTTGACCTTGTCCTGGACAGGTTAGCACGCCCTCTAAAGGACAGGGTCCGCAGCATGGGAATACTCCTCGACCCAGAGCTGTCACTGGAAATCCAGGTGGCAGTGGTGGCAAAGAGTGCTTTCCTACAGCTTCAGCTGGTCCATCAGCTGAGTCCTTACCTGGACAAGCACTGCCTAGCAATGGTGATTCATGCTCTGGTTAACCTCCCGGTTGGATTATTGTAACACGCTCTATATGGGGCTGCTCTTGAAAATGGTCCAGATACTTCAGCTGGTACAGAATAGAGCGGCCAGGCTGCTGACGGGGACAGACTGTTATTCTCATATAATGCCAGTCCTCTATCAGCTCCACTGGCTTCCAGTCGAAGTCCAGGCCCAATTCAAGGTGCTGGTTTTGACCTATAAAGCCTTGAACAGCTTGGGACTGGGATACCTGAAGGAACGTCTCCTTCTTTATATGCCCCCCACGCCCCTTAAAATCAGCGAGGGAGGCCCTGTTCCAAGAACCCTCCTTGGAAGAGGTAAAAAGGACATCTACTTGGAGTAGGGCCTTCTCTGCAGTGGCACCCAGATTGTGGAATGCGCTTCCTGGAGAGGTTCGCCTGGCACCAAGCTTATACTCTTTTCAGCGCCAGGTCAAAACCTTTTTATTTTACTGTTATTTTAAGAATTAGAGTTTTTAGATTTTTAAACTTAACAATCACATTTTATTATTTTATCCATTGTTATTTATTTTTCTTATGATTGTGATTTATTCTCTTGTTCATTATTGGTTTGACAGTATCCCATTAGTAAAGATTGTATTTATCATACTTTATTTATTACTATTTATTATATTATGGATTGTATTTCCATTGTTCTGATTTTATATTCTGTAAGCTGTCTTGAGATGTTTAGTGAAAAGACGGGATAAAAATGTTTTATTAAATTAATTAATTAATTAAATTATTAAATTCTCTCTAAACCACTATCACCTTTCAGAAACTATGCAGGCTTAAAACAGAAAGCTGTTCATGACTAGAAAGCCCACACAAGGGGCAGTATTCAACACTGGTGCTGTACTCTTCCACCTCTCTTGGGCTAGCCGAATTCACCACTGGCACCACAGAACCAGCACTTCCCACAGTAATCCCAGAAATGAGCAGAAAAGCTTGTTTTTTGGAATGGGACAGGTCACCAGAGCTTACTTCTGAAGGCTCTGCTCTCCAGCTGCCCTGTTCTGGAAATGAGTGTTTCATTCATTTCCGAACACCGCGTGATGCACAAATTTCCCATTGCCCTGGTGGTGGGTCCCACTTGCATAGGGGCAGCATTGAGTACAGGCCAAGATATACAAAATGGGCAAGGCACAATTTTGCCTTCTTCCCAGAGAAAGGCTAAACAAATTTCACCCTGAAATATGAAATGCTGTAAAAATGAAGTACTGCTGTGAAACGAGTTATACTCTTTTGCCACTTGGCTGGAACCAAAGTTTCTTTCTTGATGGAAATGTTCCTTCTGCTTATGGAAGTTCTTCCATTGGAGAACATTCATCAGAGAATCTTTGGATTCAACCCAATTTTTCTAGACAAATGAGAAATGTTTAAAACTTAGTGTACAGTCAATGTTTAATTCTTTACCTTTTATTCATTAAATATTTCAATACTTTATAAGAATGTGTTTGAAACAATAATAATATTAACAGTGACAGAAGTCATCATCCTGTTAACATAAAACATTTAAAATATAAAGTGAAACCCCTAAATTATAGGTTAAGGGGGAAAAAACTAATGATGGGGGCTTATAAAAATGTTTTGATTATGAAAGAAGTCAGGGCCTGTTTCAAGATACAACAATGAAAGCTTTATAATATTCTTTGAATCCTCTGTCACATGGATCACAGGTAAAAGCTCCATTACAAAGCTGGTGAAAGCTAAGGAATTATAATTTCGTTATCTGAAATGTCTTGCCCACAAATTGATTTTTTTTCTGTATTATTTTCTTTCAAACGCTTAGCAGGACTATAGTACCTACCTATATTGAGTGCAAAATTTTTCTTGCCGTGTGTACATGACAGCCCAAAAATCGATGAAAGGCAAGCTGTTCATTAGTACAGTATTCAACTGCTTGGAATATTTTTCTGTAAATGTGAACATATTGCCAAAAGCTTAACATTTTCCCCATAAATTTGTAATTTACAAAGTTTACATTTTCAGCATAGTTTTATCTGAACTGTTTGTGCTATTCAATCCAGTGAAGCTCAGCAGTATAAATTTATTTTATTTATATTTATATAAATATAAATAAATATATTATTTATATTTATTTATATTTATATATCTACCTTTATTTTTTCCTTTTGAGGAATTCAAGGTGGCTTATTTAATTCTCACTCTAAGTCTTATCCTCACAACAACTCTGTGAAGTAGGTTAGACTGAGAGTCTGTGACTGGCCCAAAACCAGTGAGCATGGGTGAGGGGAAATTAGGATCCAGATTGCTGGTGTCCCCAGTCCTACACTCTCAACCACTCCACCAGACTAGCTTTCCAAAGAAAAAGCTAGATGCGCCCCATGTGAGGTCCAATACCTTCAATTTAACCTAATTTCTCAATTTCTTCAAGCAAATGGTTAGAAAATGCAATAATACCACCTCATATAGAAAAGGAAGATAGCTATGAATACTGCTCCTGTTCTTAAGCAATCTAGAAATAAATACGTGACAGTGCAACAATAAAAAGTCCTATCTTATCTATTTACACTGCAGCCACCCAGCATGACATCAGGACCAAGGGTAAAAGAGGTGGAAGGAGACTCAAGACTCACTCAGGCAACAATCAGATACTTGAAAAAAGGCAAAGTCAGGAATGAGCAGGGGGTCAGGTACCAACCGTGCATGACAAGACAACAGAAGGCAAAATCAGGAACAGCAAGAGTTGGATACCTGGCAAAAGTTCGGCAGAACCAAAGACAAAGGCAAGGTTAGGAACATGCAAGACACAAAGACACAGCAGAATCAGAAGCAGCTATCATGAAGATTCATGTTGTACAAAGATATGTAGCGCTGGGGAGCCTTTTATAGGGCCTTCTGTGGTTCCCAGCTGGTCTGCATCACTGCTTTGAGTCTAATTCTGCAAACACCTATAGGTCTGACGTAAGTATTTGCAGGATGAACCAGGCTGCCTTCTCCATCAAGCCACCAGGGGAAGCGCCATTCCTTTACAGGCACAAACACCACCACCACCGCATTATGGAGATCCTGTAGTTTAGCTATGCTTTGTGTGAAGAAGTACTTTCTTTTATCTTTTCTGAATCCTCCACCAATCCAGTGGGTTCTAGAATTATTAATAATATCAGTCTATCCAATTTCTCTACACTGTGTGTAATTCTGTACACCTTTATCATGTCTTCCCCTTACTTTTGCCTTTTTTCCAAGCTAAACAATCCCAACATTGTAGAATTTATTCACAAGGGAATAGCTGCAGCAATTTTAGTTGACCTTTTCTGTACTTTTCCAACACTGCAATATCCCTTTTTAGGTGAGGTGACCAGAAATATACACATATCACATATTGTATATGTGTGGTATACACATATACCACAGATATATGTGGTAAATGGCACAGATTTGTATAGGGCAGTGAGAATTTTCCATTTTATTTTCAATTCCTTTCTATGTCTGATACAGAGGTGAGTTTTTTTTCACAATAGCTGCACACTAAACTAAGATTTTCATGAGGCTAGCCAGCAACATCCCCAAGATCTTTTTCTCAGCAAGCACTAGTTCAGTTTCCATCAGCTTATAATTGAAGTTGGAATTTTTTGCCCCAATGTGCATCAATTTACACTTTAATTTACCATTTTGATTTTTCTTCCAGGCTGGAAAAATCCTTCGGGAGTTCCTTGCAATCTCTTTCAGAACTAACTATCCTAAATTATTTGGTGTAATCAGCAAACTTGGCCACTTCACTGCACTCTCTTAATCCCAGATCATTTATGAACACACTGAATGGCAATGATCTTCACAGAGAACCCAGCAAAATCCTTTTGTTTATGTGCTTCCACTGGAAGAATTTATCATTTATTCTTACTTTCTCCTTTCTCGTCTTGAAGCCATTACTGATAAATGAGAGAGTTTCTCCTCTTACTCCATGACTGCTAAGCTTGTCCTGGAGTGTTTGGTGAGGAACCCTGTAAAAGACCTTTTGGAAGGCCAAGTAAGCATGTCTTCCAGATGATGGCTGCATACATGTTTTCTGACATTCTGAAAAAACTCTGAAAGGTTAGGAAGAAAAGACTGAATTTTGCAGAAGGTATATTGATTCTTTTTCAGCAGTGTGTGTTTTTATAAGCTTGCCAATTTTATCATGAATAATGCTTTCAACAAATTTATCTTGAACCTGTCTGAAAATCCCTGAAACCCTCCTGGATCCACTAAAAAACACACACACACACACAAAAACTAGTGTTACAGTGAGCATTGTCCAGTCTTCTGATACTGAGTTCGTAAGATGTTTTTGTTAGAAGATCAGCAATTTTATATTTCAGTACTTTAAGAACTCTGGGATGGATATTTTCTGAGCAGTAAGATTCATTAAATTTCAATTTGTCTATGAAGTTAAGAACTTCATCTTTTGTCACAATTATTTTCCCCACTCCCTCAAACTCTCTTCCTGAAAACATTAAGTTCAGTTACAACTATTTGTCCTGTTTCTTCTTCATTGAAGAAGTTAAATGAAATTAAAGTAATGTATTCAAATTCTTTGCTGCCTACTTATCCTCCTTTAGTATCCTATAATTCAATTGTTTTCTTGCTTCTGATATATTCTTGATGCCTTTGCTGTTGCCAAAAATTTGAAGGGACTTAAGCCTCTCGCTTCCCCCTCACAGCTTTTTTACCAATTCCCTGATTTTACAAAAGTTTCCCTTCTGGGATTAAAGGTATCTATGAAGGGCTTCCCTGCTAATTGCCCTCTCTAATACATGTTGATAGCACTGTGGTTGCTGTTTCCAACTGATACATTTACATCTTGTTCTTGTGCTGAGAAACACCAGTGAGCTTAAATCCAGGGTCACTTCCTCTCTGATCAGTTCCATGGGCAAAGTCATTTAGGAAACTGAGAAATCTAATCTCTTTGTAGGGCTTTAACATGCATTTATCTAGGCAATGTAAGGATAATTGTAAGGATAATCAACTGCTATTACAAGGGCTTCCTTGTTTGGAGGCCTCCCTGAGTGTTCTTGTCTGGGGGACAATAGCAAGTTCCTTTAATTTTGTCTGATTGAATCTCCTATTATCACAAGCCCCCAGAGATGCATCCTCAATGTGACATGACATCTGCCCATATTCCTCAGAATGGGATCCTCCTAAAAGATTTTTTCTTCAGAATGATGCCTTCCTTCTTCAAGGCCTCCATCTTCCATGCCAGCATATTCCATCTTCCATTCCAGCACAAAAGCTGTCACCCAGGAATTGGGACACTACTATTTGTGTGTCCCCAAAGGTCACACCCACCAACCTTCCTACCCATTAACTCTTGCTTTCAGGGCCAGACCTCAAATGAAGCAGGACCCTCATGCAGCAGAGCAGGAGCATTAGCAAACTGCATTGCTCTCCACTGCTGCCCTCCCAGGAGGTTCTGTCATTTCCCCACAACCTACCATGAGGACTCTGGAAAGCCCTAGAAGCCCAACCTTCCACTGGGGCATTTTTTCAGTTTATTTTAATGGTCACTCATCCTTCTGTGCAGGGGAAGAATGAGCTCCACTCCTCCGGAGCAGCCAGATTCCAGAAACGGATGCAAGAAGACTACTGGTTTGTTCCACTGAATTTTTATGCATGGCGTCTGGCAGAGTTTGCCCTCCAAGCCATGAAGGTGCTAGAAGCAGTAATCTAATGATGTATATATTTGTGAATGTTACTCAGTTTGATTTCTTCTTTTCATCCAATCTAGGTGTAGCTGTGGATGACTGGAGTGAGATGGATGAACTCTGGTAACATTAAACTCAGTCTGGACATGACAGAAGTGCTGTTCATTGGAAGCATAACAAACAACAGAATTTGACCTATGCTGGAAAGGGTTGATCACCCACTTAAAGACCAAGTTTGATACTACAAGACTGAAAGTAGTTTATAGCCACACAACTCATGCCCATTGCTTGTATTACTTTTCACTACCCCAAATTATTTTGCCCCATAATGATCTGCCCTCTTTGCGAAAAACAAGCAGAGGAATTAATAAAGTGAACTGTAATACTGTATATGATTCAAATAAAAGCTAAAGTTATTTAAATATGGAGCTCAATTTCTTACACTTCAAAGAAATGGAGAATGTATCACACTAATTTTAAAGAGTAGGATTATTTTTTCCTTGAAGAGAATAACTGGATGCATTTCTAGCAGAAATGGGACCATTTCACCAAGAGATTATAGGAAGCGAAGCAGCATTCCAAGAATCACAACTCTCCAGTACTCTTTCCTATCCAAAAGAAAACAAAATGATGTTACATCATTCTTTCACCTTTCAGCACTGAGAGAAGTAGGTAGCTCATAACTATTAATAAGTCGTACCATGCTGCCATACCTCTTTCAAAAACAAAGTTTTCTTTCCCAGAATACCAGTCGCAAAATCAGCAACGGTGCTAGTGGTCAGATACACATAGGTGAAGCTTTGGCATCATGGAAGAAAAGTGTCTTTACTGTACACACACACACACTTAAACACAAGAGGAAGGAAGCTTCATGAGCACATGAGAGGGGATGCAATTGCCTCCTGTGCCTGCAGGACTCGTGGACATGGCAGGAACCACAAAATCAGCTGTGGGTTCTGGGATGAGGTTTGTCTCCCTTAAAAGGTTGTTTTTGGTGAGGGGGTCACTGAAACAGATTACACAAAAATAGGGCATTTGAGTACAATTTTGTTTTATAGCTAAAAGTGATGTTCCTTGTTGACAGAACAACATCCAAACCATTTTACTTTGCAACAAGATCAAGAGTTTGTATCATCTCATTTACAAGAAATCCTGTTTCATTAAACAGATTATCCATTTGCCAAATGGAAAATGATCCCCCTATGCAATTTTCTAGCCAAGCCCAGCAATTTTCATACACTGTAAGCGTTTGCTTGCTCCCCACCCCACCTCACCCCCAAGGAAAGTCACACTGGTTTCTGTCACACAGTTAATTCTGTGGTCTCCCAGTCATCTTATTTGAAATAATAAATCTTTTTCAGGCCTGTGAGAAAGTCCAACAGAGCTGTCTGACTAGACGGTTAAAGATCAACCTTCAGAAGGTCATGCCCTGATGCTGCTAGGGACCCTCAGGCGAGGAGCCGAATTTTGTTTTTCTGCTAGCCTGCACTATTTGGCCTCATTTCTTATTTGGCCTCACGTCTCTTATTTCAATCTTACCAAGAAAGAAAACAAGCAGGAACTGGTAACCTACTCTTACATTGGTAATTTATTACCAAAACACCTGCTATGTTCTCCAAACCTATCTTTACTTATGGCAGTGCATGCTAACTTTGTTAGCAAAGGATATCAGAAGACAATTAAAAACCCTAGCCCTAGCAGGAACCACATTATATAATGTAAATTGTTAATATAACAGAAAATGCAATTATTTTTGTTACTGTATTACATTTATACACTGCCTTTCTTTCTCTTGTAAGAAACCCAAAGCTTACAAGTTTCCCATCCCCTCCAGTTTTATCCTCACAACAACCACCTTGTGAGGTAGGTTAGGCTGAGAGTTAGTGACTAGTCCAAAGTTTATGGCTGACTGGGAACTAGAATCCAGACTGCCAATTCCAGATTGATACTCTAACTACTATGCCACTGGCTCTCCTTTGCCACACTTTCTATTTTCTCTCAGAATTTTATTGGAAAACTGTATAACATCATACATTGGACAGAATTCACAAAGATACGATAATAGAACTTAAGTTGTATTTTCAGACTGCTTGACATAGTTGAATTAATAGTATGAAGTATGCTTAAGAATAAAAATATTCCTATGGTGCTTGACAGCCCAGTACACTATAGTAGATCTTGAAATATATTTAATCTGAAACCCAATAAGGAATACCATTAAAAACTCCAGGTCTCAGATATGAGTAGTATTACTGGCATTAAGAGCTAATATTATTCTGCCTCTCCATAATTTCTAATGGTACATAATTTGCATTATGAAATCAGAATGTTCTTCCCTGCCCCACATTACTGACTGCTGCTGGTGTTGGGAGAAAATGCACAGTATCATCAGGGTAAGAGGCAGATTCTATCTAAAAAGGATAAAGAAATGCCATTTTCACTGACAGCTGTGGGTTTATGGTAATAACTAATTTGGTTTGGACTGGCAGACAATACTGAGGCTGTTCTATGGATTCCAAAGCTGTCACTGTATGTAGTTAAGGAGATAGAATAATCAGCCAGAATCAGAATACTGTAAAAACTACCTTCATTTGGAACCAGCAGTTGTGTTTTCACTCTTCTGTATAATAGATTGCTCCAGATCAAATTTCCCAACAAATAAGTAGTGTTTCGGTGTAGCAAGAAGCTTGTTTTGTTAAGTACAACAGCTTACACTTTTCAGATGTTAAAATGAAGAAACCACTGGCCCAGGACTTTTGAGTGCTGAAAATGCAATCAAAGCAACCTATGACTATGTACCAGATATAACCCAAGTAGTAAATTGA
The DNA here is from genome assembly GCF_004798865.1 of Varanus komodoensis. NCBI lineage: Eukaryota > Metazoa > Chordata > Lepidosauria > Squamata > Varanidae > Varanus > Varanus komodoensis. The sequence goes on along the minus strand of NW_025336087.1, from coordinate 16,197,039 downwards.
ATGCTTTTATTAGTAATTTGTACCAAACTGCAACACTTAAAAGTTATGAGAAAGAATGATAAAAGTAGGATAGACTACACTTTGCAGATCAGAGATCTGACGATAATTTTGCCAAAGGACAGCTGTAATAGCCCAGCTTGAGTACCAGTATACATAAACAAAATAAAACCGCTTCCCAGAGCTGCTATGCTTTGCCAAAGAAAGCACAGTCAGGTAAGAGCTATAAACAGCTGAGAGACCTGTAAACATTAAGCCCTAATTTGCTTTGAGCACACAAGAAAGCAAAATGATTTATAAAGATCCTTCCAATTTCAGCTATGCACACATTGTGTCTGTTTCAAATCTACTTAAGACCAAACGTCAGAGCACTGACATCGTTTCAACATTATTTATAGGTTTAAGAATGACTGGGAGAGCAATTTCCTAGGTAAAGTGCTAAGAAGCCTTTGTTTCTTTCTCTGAAAAGGCTACTATGCTCTTGCTAATTTTATTCCCCACATAAGCTTTCAGTTTGGTGAGAGACCTTGCAGTATCTATACATGGACATTTATGCAGCAGTAAAACTCATTCCCTTAGCTATATAATGAAGTCCTTTAGGATTAGCCTCTGTAAAACTCCTTTTTTCACTTCAGTCTTGCCTGAAAGACACAATGTAGTCTTTAAAATACTGCTCAGGTAGCACATGCTCTTCCAAATTGTGTCTTCATAAATGCAGATGACCCTTACATCAGTCACAGTAAGAAACAACAAACCTGATGTAAGAAACTGGAAAGGCTTAACCATGTGAATGTAAGACTCTTTTAAAAAATCCAGTTGTGTATTTAGTCAAACAACTGATCTAGATTTTTTAGTTTGATGGCCAGCAGTTTTCCAAAGCCTGGAGTAGAGATTTTTCCTGGTATTGACTCCTGCCACATTTCCCTGTCTCAATGTGGCAGGCACTAAGGCTCCTTATTCCATATATTTCACTTACTGAGGAATGAGTATCCTAAGCAGGGAAGGTGCCTGCCCATTTCTGGATCCTAAAAAGCAGGAAAATAATGGTAATAAAATGAATCGATAAATGTTTGACTACTTATTCATACCTTATAATGCAGCACTCCCCAACCTGGGAAACTTCAGAGGTATGTGGACCTCAACTCCCAGAATTCCCATCCAGCCGGGCCATTGACTGGAAATTCTGGGTGCTGCAATCCAAATGTGTCTGGCAGCTACAAGGTTGGGGAAGGCTGTTCCAAAGAAAATTTCAAGCATATTTTTTCCCTGAGATATAGTGGTGGTGACTTTCCTGATGATATCACAGGACCCAGCTAAGCAGCAGTTGGATGCACACTGGTTTCTGTACACATTTGTACCAAATAGATTTATCAGACTTTAAGCCAAGAGAAAAAAGGTATTGTTGAAGTGAGCACAAAAGAATGCTTCCAGATTGGCTCACTTAGTAACGTATAAAGCTTGTTGCTCACTACTTCCACGTATGTACATAGCCAGCATCAAGGTTCTGGTCTTTAATTATCGCAATTGCCAGTAAACGTGCTTCCTTTTTTCAGGGAGTCACATAAAGAATACAAAATGCAACTGGGCTCTGTTCCAACCTTCCCCTCTAGATGTTTAAACTAAAACTTCTATCACCCACAACCATTGGCAAAAAAAAACATTTTTTTTAGCCAAAAATGCACTGGGGGGGTGTTATTTATCGTATAATTTTAGTATTTATTTTATTACTCCTGTATTTATTTATGTGTTGTGCGCCGCCCCAAGGCTTTGTTGCGATGGGGCGGCATAGAAATGTTTTAAATAAATAAATAATAAAATTTGCAGTCTAATACACAAGACTGGGGAAAGCTACTCTATCCATTACACAAAGTACTGCTACATATGCAGGTCCTCCGGTGTAAAGAAAGGTGAATGAAGAAACTTCCAACACTCACATGAGAGATGAGAGAATATTCCATTCCTACCTTGGGGAAGAAGAGCTAGCTCTTTCACCATACTCTACTGTGCAGAACTGAAATCCTTCTCAATCACAATTCCAGATAGATTTCTAATCATCAACATGTGGTCTAAGTCAGTATTTATTTACTCATATCCTTGTGCTAAACACAGTAATCATAATCTAGAGAAGAAGGCTCCATCCTATGTCACCTGGCTGGACATTCCCTCCCTCCTTCCCTCAGCTTCTCATGAGCCCCTGAAGTCTGGATTGAAAGTCCCCCAGTCCTCTGAAGTAGCCCCTGGGAGCGCAGGTACCCACAGGTCAGGGGAAATGTGTTCCAGTTGTGTCCATTCCACTGGTAAACAAACACTATTGAAAACAGCCCATAGTCTCTCAAGTGGCACCAGAGAATTGCTCCCTCCACACTTGCACATATGAAGTTGTACTGTTTCCACTTCATATGAGTAATTCTATTGATTTTAATGACACTGAGTTCTGTAGCATAGGTCGACAAACGGGGAGTTGAGGTTTTGAAAGCCAAATGGGTTTACTGAATTAAATGACTTTTTTGTACATTGCCTTCAATAAATATATTTTGGATACTGCCATTTAAGTAAAAAGACCAAAGCCTAATGTGAAATAATAAGATGCCAAATGTTTTTCCAATTGATCTCTAATGTGAAAGTAAAGAGGCCCTGCATACTTTTGTTTCTATATTTCCCACCATGATGAAGCTGAATACAGATCTCGTTGTGTTTGTCATTTTGCTATGCCAACCTACCCCTACAACCCAATTTATACAATAAGCCAAAAGGTTTCTGCTAATAGAAGCCCATGTTGACAGGTTCAATTTAGGGGGGAAAATTTGATATGGTAACGTTCCACAAGAGTGAGCTGTCTTTCAAATGTCTGTTCTGTAGCAATATCCATTTGCAGAAAGGTTTTGAAATTAACAGCTGTGCTTTCCTACAATTCTGCCCATCATGCAGAAGTAGAGATAATGTACAGGCTATTTTATGTATTTGCTATGAGAAACACATTTATGGCAGCTGAGATATAGCAATATGGGAAGTTGAAATTAATTTACGATTTCATTTAAGAACAGAACATTCTGCTACTTTGGAGTCTGGTTGTACTTTAAATTGATAATAAAGAAGGATAAAAAATTATTCATATTGCTGCTGGCCTGCCTATTCTTATAAATCTCATGTGTTAAATTTCACATATCTTTAACACCTTACTGAAAGTATGTCCGTCATGCTATGCCAAAGCAGTGAAAAGTGTCCTGTGGAGAGCTTTTCATCATGAAGATGAAAGAGAGCTCCCAGGCCTTTCAGACTGAGACTCACTGGAACTCTCTGGAAAGACAGATGCTGTCTTTTTAATAGTAATTATTACTTTACTCTGGCAGAGTACTAAATCCTCCACCATTTTCATCACTTAGGAATTGCATTAATTAAAGCTGACTCTCTCTCTGTCTCTCTTCTCTCTCCTCTTCCATAACTGAATTTTATTTATTTCAGGAGCTTCCAGGTTGGTGTGGATCAGGAGGAGGAGGTTTTGTCTTGTTAAGGATATATATTTGTAATTAACAAAAGTGTCGCAACAAATATTGCATTGCTTACGTGGCAGGGTAGCTTTAAAAGAAATCCCAAATATGGAACAATCCTCTACTTGAGGGAGGTCCAAGTAGCATGCATAAGTCATAACAATAATTAAAAAAATATTTCAGAACATAGTTAAGTTAGCAGGATACATTCCTTTAAATAAACACAATGTATTCAACTTTCCATGAACCTGGAATGGAATCATGCTGCTTTTTAATCAGTGCAATTTTGAAAAATAATTGAGTGATCTAGCATTCAGATGCAGATATGGCTAATGAACTACCGCCATTCATCTCAAAACTTTTCAGTGCAGAATGTCTAAGCTTTTGAATCATAGTCAGACATACTGTATAAATACCTTGATTTTAGCAGTTATTTTGAAGCTCATTTACAGTAGGTTCATTTTAAGTTGCTATTTCTAACTAGCTCCCCCATATACAAAAGAGATTAACAGTGCAGCCCTTTAAAAGTTTAGTCAGATGATTCAGCCACCTTGACTGAAACTAAGCAGGTCAGAGTCTGGTCAGTGCTTGGATGGGTGACAGCCTAGAAACCCCATGCACTCAAGTACCAAGGCTGAATTTAAAAGTCCTAATTAAATAAAACCTACTAAAGCCAAATTAGTACACTGGGACTAGCAAATGTGCATAAGGTTGCAGACTAAACTAATTTCAAGTTTGAGAAGTAATTAAGAAGGCATGTAACATAATATTCAGAAATTACTGTCTACTAGAATAATTTCCCACCTGCAAATGGCAGTTATTTACTTGTTTGGAGAATTCATGAACCACCTTCAGCATAAGCTCTGACTGTGATGTACATTAAAAGAGTAAAATAAATAAATCACATAAAGTAATATAAATACAGAAACAGCAGTCAATAAACTTGGCTGTAATGAAATCGTATGTTAAAGGAAAAGAAAATAGAAGAGAATGAATGCTTGCATTACCATTTTTTTTCCAGATACATGTTTTAAACATGTATTCCTTTTTGGAGATTTACTTTTAATTGAAAGCTTTTATATTAACTTGCTGTAAAGTAGTCTGAAAGTTTTGGTCTACATTATGTTATAGCTCTTTAAAATAAAGGGTACAGATTTGAGATCCCTCTTATATAAACATCTTGGTCTACTTTACCTGGTGCTGATGTGGAGGGTTGTATCAAATTTTCACTTTCTTCATCAGTGCTTCTTTCATAAGCTTCCTTTTCATCTCTACTTTCAGATGTTTCTGCACTGCCACTACAATGCAAATACAATACAGACAATACAAAGTCATTGTCTATTTGCACAGCATAATTTTAAAATAATTCTTTTTCAATAATCCTAACCCTAATGCTAGGAACAATTGACAGCAAAAGAAGGGGACGGCAGAGGATGAGGTGGCTAGATGGAGTCACTGAAGCAGTCGGTGTGAGCTTAAGTGGACTCCAGGGGATGGTGGAGGACAGGAAGGCCTGGAGGAGTGTTGTCCATGGAGTCGCAATGGGTAAGATGTGACTTCGCAATTAGCAAGCAAGCAAGCAAGCAATCCTTTACCTAGAAAATCTGAACAACTACAGGACGGTAGTAAATATTCTTTTCCTGGGCAAAGTTCTAGAGAGAGTGGTTGCTAATCAACTCCAGACCCTCTTGGATGAAACTGATTATCTGGTTCTGTTTCAATCAGGGTTCAGGCCTGGTTTTGGCACAGAAATAGTCTTGGTCGCCCTATATGATGAACTATGCCAGGAGTGAGACAGAGGAGTGCAACCCTGTTGATACAGCTAGACCTCTTTTGAGACTGCTTTTGATGCCATCAGCCATGGGAATAGGAGGCACTGCATTGCAATGGTTCTGCTCCCACTTGGAGGGCCTTCTCCAGAAGGTGATGCTTGGTGAATATTGCTCAGCCCCTTGGATCCTCTAGGATGGAGTTTCTCAGGGGTCTGTTCTGTCCCCTATGCTATTTAACATCTACATGAAACTGATGAGTGGGATCACCAGACTTTTGAAGGGCATTGCCATCACTATGCTGATAACATGCAATGGTATCTCTCCTTTTCATCTTCAGCAGGTAAGGTTGTGGATGTGCTGAACTGGTGCATGGCTATGATAATGGACTGGATGAGGGCTAACAAACTGAAGTTCAATCCTGACAAGACAGAGATGCTGTTTCTGGGTGATTTCTTTGATCAGATGGGGCGTGTTAACCTATTCTAGGTAGAGTTGCACTCCCACTAAAGCAGTAGGTTCACAGCTTAGGGGTGCTCCTTCAGCTATCTTTGTCACTAGTGGCTCAGGTGGCACTGGTGGCTCAGAGTGCTTTCTACCAGCTTTCACTGGTGGCTCAGCTGTGCCTTTACCTGGAAAAGGATATTGGTTTCAGTAATTTTTGCTCTGGTAATCTCTAAATTGGATTACTGCAGCACACTCTATGTAGGCTGCCCTTGAAGATATTCAGAAGCTGCCGCTACTACAGAAAGCAGCAGCCAGATTAATAACTGAGACCCAGAGGTGTGAATACATAAGACCAGTTCTGATCTATCTGCACTGGCTGCCTGTATGCTTCTAGTCCCAAATCAAGGTGCTGGTCTTAACCTATAAAGCCCTAAATAGCTTGGGACCACAGTAACTGTCAGACTACTTCTCCCAACCCTGATCTACCTAGACATTTCGCAAAGCCTCTGGGGCCTTCCTCTGGTGACAACCACCCAAGAGGCGTGGAGAGTGGTAACTAGGAGAAAGGCCTTTTCAGTGGTCCCCCCACCCAATCTTTGGAACAACCTCCCTACTGCAGCCAGACTGGCACCAAATTTGCCATCTTTTCGGTGCCAGATTAAGACAGACCTCTTTGCATAGGCATTCAATGATCTCCCTGGTCATTCAGGAGCCTAATACAATTACCCAGGTGCCTTTCTTTTACTCATATGGCCTCCCCTATATGAATATCTCTAGGGAAGTATGCAATGCATTTGCCACTGTGTCATCAGGGGCTGCATAGTTTCCTAGAGATAGTCACAGCTTTTCATTAGAGATATTCACAGCTTTTTGCTAGAGATAGTCATGGCTACCTCTAAAGAAGTATGTAACATATCTCTAGGAAATTACATGACATGTTTAGCAATGTGTCATCAGTGACAGGTTAGTTTCCTAGAGATACAGTATTCACAATTTTTCATTCTGGGTATTAGCTCAAGTATACCCAAACCGGTGTGGTTTGGAGCATGTGTAGGGCATGTAGTTCCCCTTCAGTTTTTCTGTAGCACTGGCCTTGTAACCAGACCCTCAGCTACCACAAGGCCATTTATTGTGAGAAAAGTAAAATGGCTGTACAAACAACCCTTGAGGCCGACTTCAAAAAAGCAACTCCAGGGGTTACCTGCCCCATTCCAGCAGCACAACCAAACCCTGACTCTCCAGCACCAAGTCCATATCCATCATCATTAGTTAATGTTACCTCAACAACGTTCTAAACTGTTTTAACAACTGTCTCTTTTATTTGTTTTTTACAATACTGCATACAGATTCTCTCCCTCTCTCTTCAGTACCTGTAATTACTTTATTATTACTGTATTATTATCATTATTACAATGCTGTATTGTGTTTAAGATGTTCAGTGAACATGGAAGTGTTTCTTGAGTGTTTTATACACATAGGAATGTAAAATGCACATACATATACTTACATTTGGCTTACTTATGTGATCCAACTTACATGCAAATTCGCCTTAAGGACATTCTCAGGAACAGAACTCATCTATAACCCAGGGACTACCTGTACTTTAAGTTAATTTTTTAATTCTTAATGTTTTTATCTATTGTATTTTATTGCTTTTATACTTTGCTGTAAACCGTCCAGAGAACTTTGGCTAGGGGCAGTATAAAAATGAAAATAACAAAAACAGTGAAAACAACAACAGACTTAGAGTGCAATCCAATGGCTTCCTGACATGTCCAGGGTATGGGTGGGATGCACCGGATTATTCTGGCTTCAAGATCCTACAGCTTCAGAGCTGCACCAATGCCCATCACAGCTGGACCAAAAAACCAAACCAAACCAAACCAAAACATGCTAGCTACTTCTCAGACCTCAGAAATTGGCTTCAGAGAAGAAAAGGGCTATGCCAGGAGAGGGGCTTGGAGCTGATGGCTTATGCCATATTCAAATGGTTCTCCAGCTTCCTTTCTTCCTCGTCCAGGGGACTTCATCTAAGCAGCCAAAAATGGTGATCTAGATGGAATACAGGGCAGCAAAGATAGCCACTCCAGCACATTGCACAGTATATTGGAGCAGGGGAGTGGGGGGAAGTCTTGGACTACATTCTTAAAGGACTTTGGCCAAATTTGTGTGAAACATTCACCAGTTAATTACACAAATCTCCTCTGAGGGCTGGATAGCTAATAAATTCCAGTGTTTTCATTCACAATTTATTATTCTGGCAGCTGTTTAAGCCATTAATCCTTTCAGTCTTATGCTAGCACTCTCATTTTGACAATTCATTGTTTCTAAAGGACATGGAACTTGAAGGTGAAGCATAATTTGGGACCTATAAAGGTTTGTGTTATCATCTGCCAGAATATATATATATAAAGGGAAAAGCAGACAATGGACATATCCAGACTTTCTCCCTCCTATCCTCAACCATATTTGTCCTTTCTTTCCTATGTCCTAATGCTGTCTAGGCTACCAAAAGTAAATCTTCCACTTTCTGGAGACATTGTAGCTGCTTCTGTGTTGTGATGGGAGACAGCCATCTCCTACAATTCCCTTAAAATGACTTCAGCATGTGTAACAATCTCTTTGAATATTAACTGTAGTGAAAAGCTGCAACATTAGTTTTAATTACATTAGTTTTCCTCAACTGTGATGCCCTCCAGATGTGTTGACTACCCAGCCAGCATGTCCAATGGGAAATACAGTCCAACATGTCTACTACCATCATCCTCAGCTAGTATGTTCAATGTGAGATACAGTCCAACATATCTGAAGGACAACAGGTGAGGGAAAGTTGATGTACACCAGGGATTAGCAACTTGTGGCCCTCCAGATGTTTTGGTTTACAACTCCCACCAATCCTATGTGGCCTAATCATAGGGAAAGGATTATGAGAATTGTGTGCCAAAACATTTGAAGGACCAAAGGTTGCCCATCCCCTATTTTCATTACAGTCATAGCCTCTAGTAAAGTACTTTAGTAATGTTATTTACTTTACTAGAGTATTTCTCTCTACAGTTCTGCTAAAATTTTAGTACTGTTTTCAAGACCATTTGCCATTAGGAAAGGGGCTGTATCTCCTTACCGAATACATTCATTTACAGTCCTAGTTAGTTCTCTCCATTTTCTTTCACTGAAGAAAAAATAGCAGATTTATGCCAGAAAGTGGTCACCAATTATTCTTGTTTTAAGTAAATCTAAATGAGCTCTATTCCCCCCTTTTCCACTTACAGGAAATAAACTTGAACTCCAAATAGTCATTATTCTAGCTAGTTTTAATTGTTTTATAATCACAAATATTGCCAAGGAAGGTCCAGTCTGATATCTCATTAGCTAACATATTTATCCTTCTTTTAAAGCCAGGGTTAAATATAGGCATAGAGTGTCTATAGGAATATAGACAAAACATTAGTGAGTTTCAAATGAAGTTTCAAACTCAGTAGTGTATTAATAAGGTTCAACTGCAGGAATACTAAATGCATCTGTTCCTCTTATCCAAATAAGGCAACATTTACTCCAAGAACACTCCATTAAAGTTCCATATTCTCTACCAGACAAAGAACAGCAAGGCAAATCTCATTTGGCCACCTGTGAGGCAGTTGAATACCCTCAATACATGAGAAAAGGCCTTCTCTACAGTGACTTGACACCTCTGGAATAAGTTGTCATCCACCAGTACCATCATTGCAGACTTTTAGGAAAGCCCTGAAAACCTACTTTATTACTCTGGCCTTCCTCTGAGTGTGCTTTATTTGACTGGATTCTAGAAGCAGTTATATGTGTTAAGTTTTATGTTACGTTTTTGCTTTTATGTTGGTGTTTCTTGCGTTTTAGAATGTTTGCAGCTGCTGCTTCTGTTTTTACTGTTTTTATTACTGCATAAGTTTTTTATCATGTGAGTTTTATTGTTGCATGCTGCCTTGGCTGTGGTCCTGCTCTGAGGGGCAGCCAAGAAATATTAAAATATAAAATAAAATACAAAACAAAACAAAACCTTCAAACATGTTGCTTAGTAACACAAGGGAAGCAATAAACAGTACCTTGCTTCTGTAGTTTTCACTACACTTTCTTGAATTTCATTTAAACATTTTTGTAAGCTTCTTATCTTTGCCTTCTTTTCATTGAGGACCAAGATAAATCGCTTATAAAGATCAGTCTCTAGTTCTTCTTTAGCTTCAACACACTTTTGGAACCTGAAAAGCAAATGCACATTTTACTTTTACAATAAAAATAAATGGAGCTTCCAAAATGAATGGATAGTCTTAGCAGCTTAAATAAAAAGCATGTGGCATGGCAGAAATCATACAAATAGGTGTGCAAATCAAGAACAGATATTATTTTACATATATATTACATCCCTTTGGAAATGATATGATGCACGTATGAGCTTTTGTTAGATCAAATCTATATACTGAAACTTTCCAATGTCTTTAAGTAAAAACTTCAAAACAGTTCATTTAAAACACTGTTTTGTTTTTTATTTTAAAATCATTTTTTAAAAAATCTGTAGATGTAATGTTTATGTAGGACTGGCAAACACTATTGTACCCAACATACTTTGTTCTTTGGTGGAGTAGACACCACTAGCAAATTGATTTTTCTGTATCCCTACAGATTATCCTCCACCAGTCTCAAATATACTCATATATCTACTCTGGTGAGCTGGGAGCAGAAGAGGAGGGTGGTAGTCCAAGGAAAGAAAGAGGAACCGGAAGTATTGCACAAGAAGTTTGCTAGCACTATGCTGAACATAGCCCCTCAAAAATACAGGCACTTAAAACCTTATTTAAATTTTAAGTTAAGATATAGTGTCAAGTTGCTAAAGGGTTCATTCATTATGATAGTAAAAATAGTAAATGCCAGTAATATAAGAGGGTTAAAAAAGAAAAATGAAAAAGAAAAGGAGGATTCAACCACATAAATATTAATCCCTATTGGATAGAAATTACTGTTATATTCATATAAAGTGCTTCTGAAATGTGTTCACACTTCCAAATGGTATAAATTAACAGTATAACTATTTACAATAATTTTAGTTAACTTTTAGCTGAGCTGCTACAAGCATATGATAGACAACTGAGATAAATTCAGATGTTTTTACGTACTATCATAACCATTCAAAAAGCTGTGGTAGAGATGGTATATGAGGCTGTGAGTTGTATGCAATAAGCTCCGCAGGATTTCAGCTCAAAACCACTGTGGTATAGTGGTTAAAATGCAGGACTGGGTTCTAGTCCCAACTCAGCCATGAAGCTCATTGGGTGACTTTTTGGGCCAGACATAGACCCTCCACCCAACCTTCCTCTGCTTGAAAAAAGGAGGAAAATTATGTATGCCATCCTGAGTTCCTTGAAAGGAAAAAAAAAGGCAGGCTGTAAGTATAATAAACCAGCTCAGTCCACTGCCACACAGCAAAAAGTAAAACAAAATTCATAGATAATGTGAAGCTCATTTGATTCCATGATTGAGCTTAAAGATTCAAGGGAATTAGACTTTGTATTAGTAAACAACAGTGGCTATGCAGCTGGATGAGACACTGTCAGATAGCACAGAAGAAAAGGAGAGTGTAGGTCTCCAGGTTTACTCTATACTGGCTCATTAATTTGGAAACCAAATTATTGCTAAACATGCTCAAAATGTAGTAACTTATATCACTAAAGGAGTACTGGGAATGGCTGGGTTTGCACAAAGGGGGAAAGAAAAGAAGACACAGTGGCTTCTTTCCTCTGTCCTGTGTATGCTGGTTGCACAATGCCTTATTTCCATAACTACACACAGCATGCACAGGCTGGCATGTCTGATTCTGGCAAAGCTGGGTTGCAGGAGTGGCTTCCAAAACACCTGAGGACCCAAGAACAAGCCATGGATTGCAGGGGTGTCCTACGCATACATAGATTAAAAGTCTCACAACTCCCACATTCTCCAGCCTGCATGGCTTATTTCTATTGAAACATACACAGGATTGCCTTTTAAATGAAGTTTCTTCATGCACATTAAACCATAAAGAGCCAAAATACCAAGTCTGTGTTTTGAAATTTACTGAGACCTTTAAAAGATTCTGTTAAAATATTAGCAAATACAGATTTTACAGCTTTACATACTGAGTGTTCATAAAGAGAAAATAATAATATGAACTATTAACTTAGTCAGACCTCATATGCTTTATGGATAAGTTCAACAGCTGATAAATAATTCATCTAATTTAAATGCAAATAGCTGGGTATTATTACCATATAGATCAGCTCAATAACTCTTAAAAGAAAGATCATATGTAGTAATCAAGCACCAAGAGAATTTACATGTATAAATCAAACTTTAGCTTTTTAGTGGGGAGGCAGGGATTACTGCAGTGAAATGCAAAAATTAACATTAAAAGAAATAGATTTACACAGCTAATTGGAATACCAAATTAAAACAAACATTTTAGAAAATCAGGACAATTGATTGATGGAGATTTTTCTATTCTGCACTTGTACAGTTTAAACATTTCAGTCCCTTTTATATACAAACCATGGGAAATTATCAGCTGGAAAATACACTTCTATCAGTGCTTGCAGAACAGAAGAACATCAAAAATATTTGAAATACAGCCATTTCAACTACAATCTAGGCCCACTTACATGAAAGTAAGCACCATTGAACTCAGTAGGACTTACTTTTAAATGGATTTGTTTTGAACTGTATTGTTAGAAAATAAACAAAAACAGACAGAAACAACTGAATTAAATTAACACCCGCAGTTCCCTGATTTTTACAAGGATTAAAGATATACAGGGATTCTGGCTTAACAAAAACTAAGCAGATTCTTCCTCTTTGCAGAGTGAGATCCTTCTACTTAGCAAATGACAAGAAAAACTGCTACAGAGACCAGTGCTTACATATCAGAAAATCTGAGTTTGCATGTGTTGTTTTCATCCTTTGTTGCATTATGTCTGGGTTTATTAGCATCTCTCCTCCTTTCATTCTGTTGATAACCTGCTACTTGAGTTTCTGGCAGTCATTTTCAGATAATTTATTTAACTATCTTAACTCCCAACCTGCATTTTTTATCTGTATAGTTCAAGTGATCTGTCACCTCTAATTGACAGGTCTTCTGATAAAAATTCATTTATATTAATTTTGTTGGCAAATGCCAAACCACAGATGGAACAGAAATGTAGTGCTGACCTATGTATAAGGGACGTTGTCTAAGTATTCACCACATTTGTTTTACTATATAAACAAGAACATACTGGAGCGGTGGTATGATTTACACATTGCACACATTCCATTGAACTGGAGGTATCTGCGAAGCTCATTTGCAAACTTTGCCCTAAGAAGTTCATGGCATGTTCAAAAATCCAAGATAATGTCCAAGATTTTTAATATATCATGCTCCCTAATAAAACACATTCAATAGTTGTATATTTCTATTTTCAGAGCCAACTAGAGCAAGTGTAATAAAGTACGTAATAATGAAATAAGCGAGTATCTGCTTGGGAAGAAGCCGGATGTAATCAATACAAAACACCCAAAAGGGATATCCCATGGATGTGATTTTTCAACTTACTGCTCCTGCATGTCTTCCAGATCACTTCGATGTCTTTCATTCTCTTTTTGCAGCTGCTCATTTTTGGCATTTAATTCTGCTATGCAGTTTAAGCAATAACTTATCAGTTCTCTGATGACATCACCTGGGCTTGAGACTCTTTGTAGTGTCAGTGATCCAAGCCTAAACTAGGACAAAAAGAAACACCAAGTTACTTGACTAGAAAAAGTAAGGAACCCCATTTTCAATCAGGCATATGTAATTTGCACCCTACAAATGATTTCCCATTACAATTTGTAATGGGGGAAAATTGCTTTGCTTTATTTTGAAAAGCATCTCTTGATATCTGAGAATGGTGTTTTAAACACTGGAGTAGGAGCTAGTTTTATTTCAATTGCAAAAGGAACCCTAGCAAAATAAGGAACATATGTTGTCTTCTGAAATAGTAGAAAAATACCATAAAATATCACATATAATGCTTTAGGTTGCAATCCCATGGTTCTTTGGAAGTCATCCCAGGGAATATAAAATAGAGTTTAATTTTTATAAAATAAAACCCCTCAGCACACTTGGAAAGGAAGGTCTGTAGGCTGAGAATGGAGGTCAGTTCTTACAAGCCTTCCTGCTGCAAGCCTGAAAACCTTTGCTGCCCTTGCTACTCTGCTATTACTCTTTAGATTACAGTTATGGCAAGACAGGGGTGCTCTAGGTGCCAGCTGAAGGTGGCTTTGGATCTGCCAAATTCAAAGCCCTCACATTCCCTTGAAATATCCCTGGAATAGGGGGAAAATACACCAGCCCCAGAACTGCTTGAAGAAAGAGGAGGAAAATTGCTGCCCTTCCCACCTTTTGCTCTTTGGGGTCTTACTCCTGATTAGACAAACAAGTGAACTGTGGCTTGTGTGCTTGACTGGAAGATGTTCAATTTGATATGAAAAATATTTGGCCCTGCCTATTTGCTTAATCCCACCTCCTGCACTGTACCCATTTGTGGAATGTGGCCCTAAAGACTCTTCTCAAACTGGAATTCAGGCCCTTGGGAATTAATGACAATTGCTTCCACTAGATTGCCAGCTGTTTCTGTAGTGCTACTCTGAATTCAAACATCTGCTCATAACACATCTTTTATGTGCCATGGCTCCTGAAAAATTACTATACAGAAAAATTATGAGCAGACAAAACTGTCTCACTTTGTTGTAAGCACTCTGTTCAAATATATTGCGGAGGAAAGTATTTGGTACAAAACTATTCTAGAGCTTGTACAGTACAGGAAAAAATATTTTGTAACAAAGCAATTCTCCTATAAGTTAAGAAAGTACATTAGAAATATTTTGGTACAGAGAAAACTGCCACATTTTATTGTATTTCAATATATTTATGACATACTTTTCTGCATATAACATTCAAATCAATAATACATTTCAAATAACATAAAAAATAGGAGCTTCACTGAGGGTTAGGTAGGTAGGTCCCATTGAGCCCACAGTAATGAGTTTCTGAAACTAAAACTGCACTTTTTAAAAGTGTTATCTTGGGTTTTAAAAAGTGGGCTACGGAATCATCAGTACGCTGATGATACCCAGCTCTACCTCTCATTTTCCACTAATCCAGGTGAGGCAGAGGCTGTGCTGAACTGGTGCTTGGCCGAGGTAATGGGCTGGATGAGAGCCAATAAACTGAAGCTCAGTCCAGACAAGACGGAGGTCCTGTTGATTGGCGGATTGGGCTTCGGAGAGGGTGGATTTGACCTGGCCCTGAATGGGGTTGCACTCCCTCTTAGGGACAAGGTCCGCAGCTTAGGAGTACTCCTCGACCCGGAGCTTTCATTGGAAGCTCAGGTGACAGCGGTGGCGAGGAGCACTTTCCTTCAGCTTCGGCTGATTAATCAGCTGCGCCCCTACCTGGAGTACGACTGCCTGGCGACGGTGACACACGCGCTGGTGACTTCCCGCCTTGACTTCTGTAACGTGCTTTACGTGGGGCTTTCCTTGAAGACAGTCCGGATACTTCAATTGGTTCAAAATAGAGCTGCCAGGTTGCTGACGGGGATGGAGCGTTATGTTCACATGACTCCAGTCCTCCGACAGCTTCACTGGCTTCCCATTGAAGTCCGGGCCCAATTCAAGGTGTTGGTTATGACCTATAAAGCCCTAAACGGCTTGGGACCTGGTTACCTGAAGGAGCGCTTACATCCATATATGCCCGACCGCCCCTTGAGATCTGCGGGAGAGGCCCTTCTCCGGGAACCCTCCGTGAAAGAAATTAGGAGGGTATGTACTCGGAGGAGGGCTTTCTCTGCGGTGGCGCCCAATCTGTGGAATGTGCTCCCCAGAGAGGTCCACCTGGCGCCGTCGTTATTTGTTTTTCGGCGCCAGGTGAAGACCTTTTTATTTAAACATCATTTTAATTGTTAACAATATTTACTTATTTATCTGGCCAGGGTGACTTTTCTTTTATAACTTTTCTTTTATAACTTCTTTTATATCGTTTATATTTTTTATTTTATATTATTAATTTTAATTTTATATTGTTATTTGTATATTGTATTGTATTTTATTGTGTTGTAAGCCGCCCCGAGGCTTCGGCAAGGGGCGGCATAGAAATGTTCTAATAATAATAATAATAATTCCTGTTTAGACCTTATACACTGAAAAACTTATTTTCATAATGTGTAATCTGGAAAATATTATGGCATTTTATTTCCTAAATTAATCAGTGAGTGGTCCTGACATCTTTTTTTAAGTTCCGTTGTCACTACCTCCAGGGATAATGCTCAACAGCAGCAATCTCATTTCTGGGTGTGGCAAAGAACCCATGTTATTACACAATGTACTTATGAAATTATAAAAGCAGAAGTCACTTTCTGTTGGCAAATACTAGAGTGAAAGAAAATTTCTGTTTCTACAGTAAATAAAAATGTTGGTTAAAATACCTTGTTGTTTCAGCCAGAAATGCCCATTCGATTGTATGTTTATTGTTTAAGTTCATTACACTAATGTGTGTTGGGGGGAAAGATTTCTTAATTTTCCCTTTATGGTCATGGCAGGTAATTCCTCACTTGACAGGGTGTGAAGCCATGGGGAGCTGTTATGTACTGATACATGCAAAGGTCTATGAATTAAACACTTTTGGTTCTGAACATTTATGTAGGAGGGATTAAGGCTCCATCAGCTGGCTCTGCCTACTCTGTACATGATCATCTGACCAAAGACCCAGTTTGGATGATCACCACAGCCCACCATAGCTTATTTAAGCCACAGTGAACTGCAGTGCATGCTGGCATCTGTTGGGCAGATTTTGAACATTTAAAATGGCTTGTTATGGCATCTGAACCTGGACAGGGGGAGTTGTGTCAAGGTTAAACAAAGCCTGCATAATCTGCAGCAATTGGAAGGTCATTTAATACTCACAAAGTCCCCACAACCTGAGTTTGGTTAACACAGCAAACTATGGTCTGAATATTCAGAGTAGTCACTTCAGTGTGGTCTAAATAAGATATGCTGTTTGATCATCTGAACCAATCCTGAATTTGCATATGTACAGACCTTATGGGCCTAGGAGTTGTGATGCAATTGGGAGCCCTACAACTAAAACAATAACAACAGCTGTGCACAGAAGTTATGATGTTGGCAACTGGGGAAGCAGAGCCAATAGCTATTACCATACATACCACCCATGTTATCACCACAAATACAGGTTAACTTTACCGTAACAAAACCATGTCTAAACAGCATTACAATACTGTAGTTCATTATTCCAAAACCTGAGGTTTTCCCGATGCTTTCTATACCTCCCATCATGCCCAGACAGCCTAGCCTGTGATCAGAGATGATGGAAGCTACAGTTCAAAAAATATGGCAAGCACCAGCTTGGGAACCAGAACAGATAAATTGCTGCTGTTTGGTTTGCCGAACAGCTGGGCAACATTTAGTAAATGAGACAATTGGCTCAAGAGTTGGTACAAAAGAAGATGATGAGTCACACTAGACCATTTGTTTACCGTTTTCAAGAATCAAACAAGGATTCCACTAGTATAAGCAGAAACAGTGCCTTTTCAGGTGTTCCATTCTGCTGTTCAGAAAATGTGCGAGAAGGCTCCACCTCCCTTTGTTGCTGGATCCATTAAATTCTACCCATAGAAGGTGTCTTTCAAAAAGGGAAATTGTCCATGGAATTTAGAAGCCTTGTATTCCAGGATGTCCCTTTCAGAAGTTGCCTACCACAGGCTGGGGAAAGAGAAAGAGAAAGAGAAAGAGAAAGAGAAAGAGAAAGAGAAAGAGAAAGAGAGAGCATTGTGGTTCCCCTCCTGTGTGTCTTCTGAACACTAAAATGGAACTCTTGACTAAGTGACATCAGTTCCAAGATTTAAGAAGGAAGCAAGGGGATAGGTGAAAACAAGGCAAACTGGTGACGAGCAGGATACTAAAGAGACCTTCTCTAGCTGGCCTAACCATAGGCCAAATAACTATTCCTTCAGTGTGCTGCTAAGCCCTTTGCAGGAAAGCAAGGAGGCAAGCTGTTGATGTTGACTATAAATTAGTGCTTCTATAATTCAAGTGGGTAGGCCAAGCAACATTCTGCAAATTCTAGAAACGACCAGGATTGAGCTGTTTAATTTTTCCTCCTTTATCATTTAATATATACATCGCTGTTTGCCCAGGGATAATGCAGTTTTGGATGCAAGGTCCCTTTTATCATATGTAGAAAAATCAAGGGTATAACAGTGGACTGCCCCTTCATGGTTTGGGAAGATCTGCTGTGCATTTATCAAGGTTTCAAAACTACAGCTTGGCCCCATTTTATTTCTTGGTTACTCTAAGGAGAAATTGAATCCTGAGAGCCAGCACTTATGAAGTGAGATTAGAGAATCTCAAAAGAAACACAGCCCTTATAAATTCACTGGGGAGAGTAATACATGTTGTCTACACCAAAAGTTATTTGACATTTGTGCTGCTAGGATACAAATTAAGTTGCCTCTTCTCAAGTAATGCATCCTATATTTGAGTGGTTTACGATTACAGATTTTTAATTGTAACCTTTTATTTAATACTTTATTTCCTCTTGAATACTTCTGACATAGAGTAGAAGTAAATATCGGATTAGGGAAAATTTACTGTTAAAGTAATAAAACACTACAGTGTGCATAAAGTGCATCCAGAGTCTCCATGAGGGACTGCTACGGACTTAGGCATTGCTCTGCGGGAACTAAAATGCTTCTTGTAATCAGAGCCAGTACTGGGATTCATGTTTAACACACACGAACAGGAGTAGATACTATTTGTCTATTATTGTTCTTTTAAGCTGTAAAATTGCAAAATAAATGTATTTTATGAAGTTTTAATCAATCAAAAAAACAAACGAAAAGTCCAAAATATTTTTCTAGGCAACAGCCAGCCAAAGAGGCCCAGCTCAGGGTGCAAGTACTTTATCATGATGGAAGGTGGGGGGACTTTTTGAAGAAAGTTCTCGAGGCTTCTGTCTCTGTATATGTGTGCTAAATGTCCAGATCGTGTGAGGTTTGCTGGAACAGTGTCAGAGTACAACAAGCAATATTATGAACAGCAAATTGTTGCCCCACATCCTTCCCCAACTTGTGCAGTTAAATTAAACTTGCAGTTTGATAGGCAATGAGCTTAAGTGCACTCTGGGGATGGCGGAGGACAGGAAGGCCTGGAGGAATTTTGTCCATGGGATTGCGATGGGTCGGACACAACTTCACGACTAGCAACAACAAAAGCCCTGTACAAGCATTCAGCCTACTCACATGAGCACTTAAATTTGTGGAGAGAAAACACCATGCACACAGGTCATCTCCCAGTGCCCCAACCCCTGAGTCCCTGAACTTTCCATGATGAGGGGGGAAGTTTGAAGGGGTCTCTACTTGCATTTGCTTGAAAGTGAGATATCTCTGTGAGAAGAGGGACCTTGTTTTATCAGGCTTCCCAGGAATGCAAAGGTTTTAACCCACTTTCAAGTGACCCCTTCAGACCTCCCTTCTTGAAATGGGAAGGTCAAAGACTGAGGGGATGGGGATGCTGATCACAGGGCTGGCATGTTCACCCACTTGGTGAGCTTAAGTGCTGTTGAAGCCTAGTTGCTTTCCCTATGTAAATTCCTACTTCAAGAACTGCCAGTCTTAGAGTTCCTTCTGCACAGAAATAATCAGAGAAAGCAGAAGCCAGTGGGTGCTGACATGATTTACCAACTCATAGCCTATGTAACTAAATGTGTAGTATTCTTTCTTGACTCCTGTGATCATATGCATAGGATAGGAATGTGGTGTGTGTGGAAGAGGGGGCCTGCATCGTAACTTTGTGCTGGGCCAGAAAAATGGAAGGGAAGGGAAGGGAAGGGGAAGGGAAGAGAAGATGTTTGAGTAGAGCCAGTTTTCATACTGTCATCTCAGTTCAGATTTGTCAATAATAAGCAGTCGATTAAGAATACAGTAATACCTCGGTTCACAAACACTTCTGTTTGTGAACAATTCAGTTCACAAACAGGAAGTTCGGCAAAATTTTGTTTTCGTTCGCAAACTTCACATCATGTGATGAACACGATCGCAGCCATCTTCCCTGCATGAACATGATCATGGCCATCTTCCCCACTCTGACATGTGGTTGCAGCTTCCTCTAGTCGAGATCATGGTCGCAGACTCTCCCTCCAAACAATAACCTCCTCCCCACCCACCTTCCTGTCCTCCACGCCAGAAGTCGTCTCAAACAAGGTTAGTCTTCTCTCTCTTCATACTCTACTGTACTGTACTTTGTTTCGTTTTTTTGTGGTTTAAAACAAAAATTACATATGGTTCAGAACATTGTAACCTTATTTACATTGAACCTTATGGGGAAATTTGACTCGGTTCATGACCAATTCAGTTCGTGACCCGAATCGAGGAACAAATTAAGTTTGTGAACTGAGGTACCACTGTATTTTAACTATCAGCTAGGAGTGTCAGAGCCCTAACTGTACACTCATATAAATACAGACTTAGGCTTGCTATTATGCTTTTGATTTACTGTCAAAGCACATTCAAGTTGGCAAAAGTAATAATTAATACTTCCAGCACTTTAAAACAACATACCATCATATGATGCAGTACCTGCTACATAAGTAGAAGCACACTAAGGCTACCTCTCAATTGACCATATTCATAAGCCAGACTGATTTTTTTAAAAGCCTTAATAAAACACAACTGAAATGTCTAGCATAATAAATGTCAGGTATGCAGAGAACATGTCTTGAGAACTACTTCCCTTTCAGGTGTTGACCTTTTGGTTTGAGAAGTAATGGAAACTATATAAAGTACCTCTTAAACATACCCTTGAAATTAATATGGCAGTGGTGTGTAGTAATTGAAACCCAACTCTTTTTGAATATACAGTAATCAGAAAGTTAAAGTCTCAACAATTCAAATGGAAGCTTTTGCAGTTTTGTGTTTTGGTTTCTAGTTCGCAAAGTCAATGTATACCCCCGTGAATATGAATAAGCATGAGATAATGCCTAGACTGAGGCAAAACATACAGTCCTAAACTGAGTCCTACAAACAATTTTCCTGTATGAGTAATAACAGTATGCTCACTTCAAACAATTATGATCTGTTTTCTTGGTGTTTTCTACTGTTTGTAAAATCCAATTGGTCATAAACTGCACATAGCTAAAACTGAGCAGTAAATCACTTACTAATTGTTTATAAATTTGTATATTCAAGAATTGAAAATGTGGCAAAATTTACTCAAGTAGTGTATATGTGGCAAAATTTAATTTGGATTGCAGTTCCTGTAGCTAACATTTTTATTTTTATTTTGCTACTGTTGTATTTTACTAAAGATAATTGTTTCTGTTCATTTTGATGCTGTTTTAGAATTTAATTTTAATAATTCTTGTTTTTTGTTTTTGTTTTTTACTTCCTTGCTCAGTAAAGACAATTGGAAGCAAATCTAACAAAACTGAAACTGTTGTACTTTGGGCATCAAGAAAAGGCAAGAGCCGCTGGAGAAAACAATGATGCTAGAGAAGAAGGCAGAAGGAGAGAAAGACTGGCTATGAGGTACATCAATCTCATAAAGGAAGCCACACTGAATTTACAAGATTGAACATTTCAGAGGGCTTTGCTCCACTGGAATGTGTCCTACTCTCCTCTTTATTCTCAACCCAGTAATTCCCCACTAATAGTTACCCTCTGCTTTTGGTTTGTCAACCATGCCCTAATCCATCGGACAGTACATTGGTCTATCCAAAAGCTCCTCAATTTCTCAATCAACTCCTCAAAAGTGACTGACTTGATGTTAAGGCAAGACTGCTCTTTTGGCTGTGCAGTGCTGTCCTCCATTCTTCAATAACAACACCACCCACTGCCATATTCAGTAAACTTGCTAGTCACCCACTGCCATATTTGGTAAGCTTGTTGCACAGAGACCACAAAGAAGAAAGTAAGGTTGCTTACCTGTAATTGTCGTTCTTCAAGTGGTCATCTGTGCATGCACACAACCCATTCACCTGCCCCACATCAGTGTTGGTGGTGGATACTCAGTAATTCCCTTCTAAACTAATGCGGGAGCCAGGTTCTGAGGCCAAACATTGGTCTCCAAGGGAACGGAAAGAAATGGCATGAGCCCTGCCCCTTTTATACTGGGAGGGGGTGGGGCCCCTGTCAAACATTGTAAACTTAGCTAGGAGTATTTTCCCAAACGTAGGCACTGCATGGGCACAGCATCCACAGGGGTGATGCAAAAAGACCAGAAAGTAGTACCCATGGTTCAACAACAGCTCATGCTTAAACAACAATCCACACACAAACCTTGTCTGGATTCAGTAGTATGAAGTATCTTCCAATTGTTCTGTAGAGGATTTCATAGCACAAATTGGGTGTGTTCACACATCATGCTAACCAACCCTCTGAATAAATCATGGTAGGCTGGTCACTCTCTGAACAATCCACAATACGCCCAACAGATTAATCAGTCTTACTGTGGGGTGTTTCACCCTCCTTCCCCCTCAGTTCCTCAGCTACCTTCAGCACGTATCCTTCAGTGTCCCTAAGGGCAGAATCTGTCCTGTCTCCTTTCACCTGCTCCAATTCCTTTTTAAAATAAAGATTCAAGCCTCAAACAAGCACAATTAGGGACATTTTAAAATACTTTTGACCCCAGAAAATTGTTCAGATGTGAACAGTTTAAAAAAAAAGTCAGACTTTTGCAAATGCTCAAATATGCTTCTACAGAAATTTGATATGTACAGTCTTGCCTTTCTTGTCTGTTTCATCTGTCAAAGGGAGTAGGTAACAAACTGGCAATGAAGGACTGCACACAGGCTAATTTGCCCACAGTTGCCAGAGGCCAAGTGCTAAGTTGTCACAGTTGCTCACATTTCTGGTCCCCTGCCAATAAATATGCTCCCAGTTGCATATTTTGCAGGCTCTGGTTTTCTGACCTAGACAGACAAGGTGCGTCCTGCTGTGAAGTACTCTGGGATACCGGCTGAAGGGAAAGAGGGAAAGATCAAGCCACGGTGAGCATGATCATCTGTCACATGCTTAGCATGTCAAGCAGACCCACCATCTACTGTCCAAGGTTTGCTTTGCGGACTAGAAGAAAACATTTCATATTAATAAAAACATAACACAGTTTTGATTTTGTATTTAGAAATTGGCATTCAAGTGACACCTGTTCTTTTCTTCTCTATCCCCAACCCCCTCTATGAAGTATTTTTCATATGCAAAGTTCTAGTACCTACTGGAAACTATTGCCCTTTGTGTGTTCTTTGATGTATAGACTATAGAGACTATAAAAGTTGTATCTAATGTAATACTATATATCTGAAGATAGCTGCAAAAAGGAATCATTCTTCATATTTGATTAGGGCACAATCATATGCGTATGTAGAACTCTACTACTCCTATCTTACTGGGAGTTTTAGGGTTTTTTCCTTCCTAAACATACCCAAGATTTTCCCCCATATTCAACAGTAGACCATTTGTAGATCCTGCAGTGTTTTAAGCCAATTGTTTTCAGGGTGTGATTGAGGCTCCAAAGTGTACATCAAACTCTAGGATCCAGTGGACAGTTTCACTTTTCCTTCCACTTCTGCAATAATCTGCAAGAAAATCCATGTGTTCTGTATATTTCATAGAGGAGTATTTTCTATGTTTTTGATATGTTATTAAAGCCAAACACTATACCACAGATTTTGGAGACGTATGAAACCAGAAGTATGAACTACATTCTAATACACATGTTAGAGAGGTAGCAGGTCTCTTTATTTTCAAAGGTAGAACAAATTAAATTTCTAAGCATCCCTTTCACAAACATCTCTATTAGATGTTACATTGGGAATCAGTAACTTTCCAGGGCTACTTAGTGAGCTTCTCTCAATTCAGGATGCAAGCCTCTTGCCCCAATTCAAAGTTTTACAATCTATTACACTCACTGTCTTCCATAGATGGTTAGAAAGCATTTAAAACTTCATTGGGAGAGGAGGAGAACTCAAGTGGACACTAATCCTTAACACTACGGGTGGAACTAGATGTGAATGTTTCAGCCCCCTGGAGTATCTCCGTGTGCTGCACTCTTTTTTCTCCCAGGAATGGAACATTTGATGTAACGCTGTTGCATTTGTAGACTTGAGAGCAGGAAAATGTACTAGAATGTCACAACATATGTTTCTCTTGCTCAAAGCTACTGGGAGACAAAGAGCAAACAGGACATATGTTGCTGTTTTCAGTGACAAATCCATGATCCACACCATGTCTGGTTCTTCCTTAAGCGTGCTACAGAGTGCAATATAAAGTGACCAACAGCACTGCTGGTAGTAAAGAGGAATTTCCTTAAGTGTCTTGTCTCCAAAACTTGACCCCATTTAGCTTTCAAAATCGAATATGCAGTCAGAGTCTGGCAGGATATAATGTGCTAGTAAGCCAGCGTTATCACAGTTTCCAGAGACGTCGCTGTTCAATTTCAGTGAAATACACAGTGGTATTTTGTGGTAACTATGTAAATAATGACCCTGCTGCCCAGCACCTAGCTGTTAATGGTCATTACAAACAAAGGTCTAATTCAAGCCTGGCTACAATATCACACAGACTGTGGATATGAACTTCAGCCGTAACAGGTTTGAACGCAATTCCAATTGGTACTGTTTCAGAGGGTGTATACGATTAGAGTACCCTACCCTACCAAAGAACATTTCTGATGTCAAGGGCTTCATTATGTTTGCATGTGTGCAAGCTGAATTACAACAGCTGTGCCAAGATTAACAAAGGTAATACCCAAGGGACAGTCATTTCAGTGCTTTATTTATTGGGGGCTTAACCTAAGATGTATATTGTACACATAGTATATATTTGAGACAAATTGTGTCCAAACTTCTTATTTAGTCTCATACAGAAAGCTTTAGAAAATAATAGTTTCAGATTTCTTAATTCAAACAATATTTCAGATTGGATTGTTTATTACATGTATAACACAGAAAAATGAATGTTCATTTCTGCAGCTGCACTCAATGCTGAAAACAGCTGAAGAACCAGTATAATCTAGACTGCATCTTATATGCAGTGGGCTCCAAATTTCTTCTACTTTGGCAAAGTTTTCTGTATTTAACAAATTATATATCTCTTGAAGTATGAACTCTTTCCCTACACAGACTTATTTGGGAGTAAGCCCATTGAACTCAGTGGGATGTACTTCTGAGAAGATATTGATTAGATGCATATCCTACCTTTCTCCTTTCAAGGAACTCAAGGCAACTCACATAATTCCCCTGCTCCTCTCAAACTTATCCTCGCAACAACAACCCCATGTGGAAGGTTGGGCTGAGAGTCTGTGACTGGCCCAAAGTCACCCAAATGGCTCCATGACTGGCCCAAAGTCACCCAAATGGCTCCATGACTGAACCCAGATCACCAGAGCCCCACTCCCATGCTCTTTACTTCTACAACTCATTGGCTACGATATGTGGCTGTAGTTCTAATCCTGCTCTGCATTTTTCCTAGACTGGCATTTTTACCTGTCTAGCTGAAGTAGTTTGAGAGGGCAGATTATAGGCCAAAGAGGTCACAGGATATATCTTACGCTACCCTCTCCATCTGCTTTCTTCCCCACCCACCAGAATGCCCCCACCAGCATGGCTTTCCATCTCCAAGGAGCAACCCTGGTTCCTTCCTCTGATCTGGGAATCCAAACTATCCTCTGGCTTCTCAGACAATGTCTAAGGGGTATAGGATCACTTCTTTAATCTAGTTTTCAGTTCTTCCTATTGCATTGGCAGTTAGTCCTCTTAGCACAACGGCAGCACTGGATACTGCCCAAAGTTCATTAAAACTTAAACAAACCAAAATTTAGAAAGCTTACTTAATTTTGGTATCAAGGAGCTTTCTGCACTAATGCAATTCAGGGTTTTTTGTTATTACATGAAGAACATGTTGCTCATTCCAAAATATGCATTTTAAAATGTGCATCAAGGAGGCACCTCCCAATTAGCCAAATACATTAAGCAGCCATAAATGGTCCCATTCCTTACAAATTTAATAAGATCTGTATGAAAAGAACAGCTCACAGTTTATTCCCATATGCATGTAGTCTCAAACCTTGAATATTCCAAACAATTCTCAGGTATTCCTTCATAGGGAAACCAGATTATCATAGATGTGGCTTACAGCCTCAGTAAGACGGCTGACAAAGCACATCTGTAAATCCAAAGGAAAGAATCAATAATCTTGAATTAACTCTCGTTATTACAATTACATGAACCATTCAGATTGAATTGGAAAGTGTTTCCCAAAGAAGATTGGGACTACCCATACTGAGGTGTGGGGGGATGTATTGTACAAACCAGTGCTACTTAACAATGCAATCCTATGAATGTTTACCCAGAACTCAGTTCCACTGAGTTCATTGGGGCTTCTGCCCAAGACAGTGGGTGCAAGCCAAGCAAGACAAGTCTAAATCTGTTTAGATATCTGACTGGAGAACTGCAGAATTAAGTATGTTAATCCATGGATGCAAGCCCTATCTAAAAGCAACAGATTGCTGGCCATTTAAGGGAATTGTATGAGATCAATTTAAGATTGAGAGAGTGTTGCAAGACTATTTTCTACTTTATAAAAGCCAAAATCTAATCAGCACTAGTGAAAAAATAAAAAGGATGTGAACCAAGTATGCCAATGATGCAAGCTTTTCCACTGTTACTGTCCAGCCAGTGACTAACCTGGATTGGCCACCCTATGATGCACTAAAAACAATCCATACTCCAGCACTGTTACTGCCTCCACTTCAGTAGCAGTATCTATTTCCTTTTCAAATGGTAGAATGCCATTCCTACTTTACATTTCTTAATCTGACCCAAAGAGAAGGGCTATGTTTTTTGCAAACTGTTACAGCTTTCTCTCTCAATTCCCTGATCCTTTCAATGATTTTACATTTTTTGTATTATTTGCACATTCTTCAATTGTTTAAACCCTGTTCTTATTGGATAATGCATTTTATCTTTTCTTTTCAAGCCACTTTTGGATACCTGTGACAGACAAGTGAGATAGAAGTAAGGTGCACTCTCCCAAATACTTTCCCCCACCCAAATTCATAAATACTCTAACCAATACCACACATTAAAAATGCAAAATAGATTTACAGTTCAGTCCTGTACAAGTCTGTTCAGAAGTAAGATACACTGCATTCACTGGCATTTACTCCCAGGTAAATGTGTACAGGATTGTAAGCTTAAACTGCAACATCATGTACTAAAACCAAATATCTCCTTGGTTAAATATCTCCCTATATGCCCGTCCGCCCGCCCACCCCCTAAAATCGGCAGCAGAGGCCCTCCTCCAGGAACCCTCTTTGAAAGAGGTCAGGAGACAGTGTACTCGGAGGAGAGCTTTCTCTGCGGTGGCGCCCTGACTATGGAATGCGCTCCCTAGAGAGGTCCGCCTGTTGCCGTCATTATATGCTTTTTGGCGCCAGGTTAAGACCTTTTTATTTGATGAATATTTTAAAGCTAATTAATTTTAATTGTATATTTATTCATTTTATTTTAACCCTGTCATTTTATACTCAGTCAGGGTGTAGCCAATTTATTTTGTTTAGGATTTATAATATATTGTAAGCTGTCCAGAGATGACAGTAAGGGACGGCCTATAAATTTCCTAAATAAATAAATAAACTCCATCAAAAGCCAACTCACAGACAGCCATCGTACTCAAGTTTGGGTTTTGAAATTTCTGTGAGCAAATCAAATTTCAGTGATTTGATCAGCCTTTTCACATCCACTCTTACATCAAATCAAATAGAAGATAATCCTAAGACAGTGCTCTCAGTAAAAGACTAACAGGGGACAAGTCTTTGTTATAAACAAGAACAACAGGAAATTGGTGTGTTATGGCAGAATTATTACTACTGCTTAGTACCCTACTACACTGCCTCAGTACATCACTGCTTTATATTGTGTGAACTGCCCTAGGCACCTTTTGTTATAGGGCAGAACTTACACGTCATCTTTATCAGTACTAGAGATCACAAGAATTAGGAGGGTCTAACACCTTTGCAACACAGATTTCTACCAAGGATGCTCTAGATACTTGGTCTGTAGAAGGAAATATTCCATCAGTGTTCTGGACACACTTTCACACATCTTGTTTCTCTTCCCCCATATGGGATCCAGTGTCCTATTCATTCCTCTTTATCACCACAGGAGTTTACAGTTCTGACTAGAAGCTTGGGAATGTATGAACATGCAATTTTTCCAAATGACATTGGATGCTCTAAAGGTCTTTCATTCCTTTCCCAGCAGGACTGGGCAGAGAAATAAAACAATTCCAACAAAAACCAAGAGATCCAGACAGAGATCAAGGGACCCAAAAAAAGTAATGCTTCATAACCATTTAACAATTAGAACTGTAAAAGCTTGAGCCATAGTCCAACACAACCCTTTAGAAGACCTATCTGTAGCAGAAATACAGAGTTGACACCTCAAATGGAATATTCAATTATCCAGCCTCTCCCCCTACAAAATTCTTTAGGGATATTAAATGACCTTGCAACCCAGCACTTGCTCTTGCATCATATTGATGATGCTGAAAACTGGCTATAAAAATTTTGAATCTGGCTCAATTCCTACAGAATTGACCACTGAGCTATTTACACCATTGCTCCAACCCTTCCAAAGTTTGGTAGCAAGAAAGTAACAGGAAATATCAGAAATCACCTTTTACCTTTCAGACCTGGTTCAGATAACATGATAGCCCATGGTCTGTTATCATAGCTGGGTTATTGTATTGGGTGAAGGACCTCTTCACCAAGAGTGGCTCCCCTTGCCCCAACAAGCCACACTGGGGTGTCTAGGGACTGTTCTTGTTGTTACCCATGGTGGCTTGTTCTGAAAAACCAGTTAGTTCCTTGGCAAGAGCAGCAAAAATACCCTTGCCAGTCTGTCCAAGTGGCTATTGCCAACTATGCTCAAAGTGCCCAACTACACTGCCAACTACACTCAAAGTGCCCAATTGTCACTTGGGTATCATTAGCAGAGTCTGCTCCCTCTCCACACAACAATCACTTTCCAATTTTGGCTCTGATCAGGCATTGTCCCCTTGAACTTTTTGTGTGTGGGGGGGGGTGAATTGAGGAGACTGCAATCATTATCTCGTCAATGGAAGGTGGGCAGTCCCTCCAAGGTGCCAAAGGACGCTTTGAAGAGTCAGCTCATGCCTGCCCCACAAGGGAGTGAAAGCTGGTTCTGTAGCAAACTGTGTTATCTCAGGAAGAAAGCAAATTAAAGGGATGGCCATGGCAAGCCAAAATTGGTTCACAGCTGTGGCTGTCAGAGAGATGAGACTCACCTTTCTCTGCAGTATCCCTTGGGATACCACCTGGAGGAATTAAGGGAAAGCAGAGAGTGGGAAGGAGGGACTGAAATACCTACAATGCACACAATTGTCTGTTGGCTTATCACAGGTACTGTGCAAAAGGGTCAACCCACTTTGCCTCATTGCCAGATTGGGTTATTGTGTTGTACACACTCAGCCATAATGTAGCATGACAGCAAGAAAGTAATGAGGAGGGAAATTAAGTTTGGGATCACTGCAAGACAAACCTGGGTGTGGATCACCCTCAGATATAACAGACTTGCACAGTGCTAGGGCTTATGAAGCCAATACAATTAATTGACGATGTCTGGTTTCCACAGCAATGCATTGCCTGTTTACTTTAAATATTACAGCTTAAGAACATTTTTAGAAAGTTTTTTTTTCTTCAGCACTGAGCCAAAAGGGAACACAAAAGGCTACATGCATGAAGAATTGGTGAGATCCAAAATGAATTTCAGCCAATCCCACAGGCTTTCAAGACCAAAAAGCAGAACTACAGCTGTTCTAGCTTAGTGCAGGGATAAATTGTTCAGCATACTTCCATGATCATGTTCTCTACATAAAAAGAAATCAATATGCAATTTGTAAAACATTAAAGGGGGAGGGGAAATATTGTTAAAAGATAAGGTAAAATGAGCAGTTTATTTTGCTATTAAGTGGAAAGGGGCTGTTGCGGGGGGAGAGGAAGAGCGAGATTAATCTGTTTCAAGAGCAAAATGGAAGTCAGGGCTTTGTATAAAGTAGTCTTGTTTCATCTATTTGGAAAGCATGCTACAAACTGATTTCAAAGTATTAGACTACTACTCTGGAGCATACACAACTCTCTCTCTCTCTCTCTCTCTCCCCCACCCACCCACCCACCCACCCACACACAGAGAGAGAGAGAGAGAGAGAGAGAGAGAGAGAGAGAGAGCGCAAGCGAGCGCTCTTCTTGTGCTGAAGGGTATTTTGTTCCAGCCCACTCATACTGCACATAGTATAGGCACCACAAGAAGTGACAGATTTCAGGAAAGGGTTATATACAATCCCACCCACCCTCACTCATTTCAGACATCATGATGACCTGTACATGTTAAGGGTAATTATGCTAACTGGGTAGCTTGTGATTAGCATGGGCAGGTGAAGAAAATAAGCCAGTTGCTTATTTCCCTTCCGTGATTGTGTTATGAGCCAGTATCTTTAATATTCTTCTATCCACACTGAATCCACTTTATCTCAGGAGCAAAATAAATAAATCATCATATAAATTATGACTGCATCAAAAGCTCCAGACAAGGGCTTGAATCCTGAGTTACTTTTCTATTCTTAAAAGGAGCGGGTGAATTCCATTAACAGCCCATTAGCTATATACAGGTTCCCGCACCATATCCCATTCCATTGCAGTGGGAAGGGGAACGTGGGAAATGCCATTCTGTGAAAATGATTTCTTCTATTTGTGAAAGGGAAGTTGGAATCCAGGCCAGTGTCACCAAAGGGATTAGTCAACAGTACTTTTTTCCTATATTTTACACAGTTGCTTCTCTTGGGCAGGGGAATGTGGAGCAAATATTCTCCAGCCAATTCTAATCAGATGTCATGTAAAAATAAGATGCAAAAGAAGGTGCAGCTGGTAGAATGGATCAAGCCATTAGTAAATCCAGGGCTTTGAATTTTACCAATAACCAATAAAGGCCATATTACTGAATATAAGAAATATAAGAATATAAGAAAAGCCATGCTGGATCAGACTAAGAGTCCATATAGTCCAATGTTCTGTTCATACTGATCAACCAGATGCCCTCATAAGCAGGCCTGGAGCACAAGATCATTGTCCTGTCCGCATCTGCCAACAACATATGTACATAGCATACTGCTTCTGATGCTGATGGCAATACATAGCCATTAGCGATAGCCTTGTGCTCCATCAATTTAAGTGGAGACATATATCCTTGTATCTTTCTTTGATCTTCCAACAATAAGTTTCATGAAAGGAATCTAGGTTCCAGATTATGGGAAAGGGGGGAAATAGCTCCCTATCCATTTTCTCCACACTGCCCATAATTTGTACATCACAATCATGTTTCCATTTAACTTGCCTTTTTCTACATGAAACAAAAGCCAGACGTTGTAACCTTTCCTCACAGGGGAACTGATAATTTTACTTGCCTTTTTGAAGTTTCCTAATTTTTAAAAAGGTGTAGTAACCAAATGTAGTTTAGATGCAGTTCACAGTATTCAAGTGCAGTTGTGTCACTGACTTGTATTTATTTTATTTTTATTTATTTATTGATTGATTTATATCCTGCCTTTTTCCTACAAAGGGCTCAAGGCAGCTTACATCCTCCTCCTCCTCCATCTTATCCCCACAACAACAACACTGTGAGGTAGGTTGGGCTGAGAGGCTATGACTGGCCCAAAGTCACCCAGTTGGCTCCATGGCTGAGCGGGGACTAGAACCCAGATCGCCTGAGTCCCAGTCCCAGGCTCTTAACCACTACACCACACTGGCTCTCACCAGTGTGTATAAGGCCAGTGTGGTATTGGAAGCTTTATTTTCAATTCCTTTCTTAAATATAGCATGGATTTTGCCTTTTCACAGCTTCCGCACACAGGTTTAACATTTTCATTGAGCTGGTCACCAAAGCCCCAACGTCTTTTTCCTGGTTAGAACCCATCAGCTTATACTTGAGGTTAGGATCCTGCCCCCGCCCCCCATGTGCATCACTTGCTTACAATGAACTGAATTTGCCATTTTGATGCCTATTCCCCGCAATCTGGAGAGATCCTTTCAGGACTCCTCATAATCCCTTTTTTATTTTAACCACCTTAATAATTTACAAAAGAGGAAAAGCAAAAACCCTGTTCCAGAATATCCAAGAAATCAAAGGGAAATTCAAGCCTAGATTGGGAATGCTAAAAGACAAACAAGGGGGAACAATATTTGAGAAAAAGAAAATTAAGAGAAGGTGGAAATAATATACGAAAGAACTATACAGAAGGTATCAAAGTATGATAGACACAGAGAGGAATCCTGTGAGGAAGAGACTGCAATATTACAAAGTGAAGTGAAAGCTGCTCTGAAAGTACTTGGGACTGTCAAAGAACATGGAACAGACAGGCTACCAAAAGAGCTATTCCAAACTATTCCAAACTTATTCTTGTTTGTTGTTCTCATATAACCCCAGTTCTCCATCAGCTTCACTGGGTCCCCATTGAAGTCCGGACCCAATTCAAGGTGTTGGTGATGACCTATAAAGCCCTCAACGGCTTGGGACCTGGTTATCTAAAGGAACGCTTGCATCCATATATGCCCTCCCGCCCCTTGAGATCGGCGGCAGAGGCCCTTCTCTGGGAACCCTCCATGAAAGATATTAGGAGGGTAAGTACCCGGAGGAGGGCCTTCTCTGCGGTGGCGCCCCACCTATGGAATGCACTCCCCAGAGAGGTCCACCTGGTGCCGTCATTTTTTTTTTTTTTGGTGCCAGGCCAAGACCTTTTTATTTAAAAGTTATTTTAATTGTTCATTTATGAATTGTATTTATTGGGTTTTTATGTACATGCCGAGATGTTTCCGGTTTTTTAACTCTAATTATATAACTGTTTATTTATGCTTATTTATTAAGGTTGTAAGCTGCCCCAAGGCTTTTTGCGAATTGGGAGGCATAAAAATGGTTTAAATAAATAAATAAAATAAATATTCATGTGTGAGTGCTAGCAATAGTAAAGTTTACTTGTAACTCGATGGCCTTATTATTTTCTGTCAATGCTGCAACTATTATTTTGAAAAGCATTACACAAAATAATTAAATATTTAAGCAACAACTCCCAAAGCTTGATAGTCTTCCTCTTTGGTAATTAATCCATATGCATGAACTTTCACTTCATTACTTGGGTTGCCTTGACATTTCATTCATTTCTTTTTCTCCAAAGCTATACCTGTAAATCTAAATTGACAGAAAGCATTTATTGGAAATTTATGTCTGATCAGAAAAGGATGGGTGCATTTCCAAGTTCAAAAAAACAAAGATCACTTTCATAAAGATGAAGAACCTTTTTTACACTTGTGAACTCAATCTGCTGTTTCAATGCTACTCCACTAAAATCAATAAATAAATCCAACACAAAGAGTCTATCCAGAAAATAATGAACTTTTAAAGGCCAAAGTGAAGGAGTTGAAATCAAGACTGACAAGTGAGCAACCTTCACCAAGCCTGTGATAAAATTAATGGCTGCAATAGTAACTTCTTTTTCTGTGAGTATGCATTCTAACCAAACATTAAAAGAGAAAGTTGAGGATGGAGATGTGATTAAACAGGCATTCTTTCACACAGGTGATTTACTACTTAGGAATTCTAAATACAAAGCTGAATTTCTGTTGTCTATTAATGTCCTTCAGCCATCACAGAGAGCTATTCCACAGCACACAAAAGTCATGAACTCTCATATGACCGAGCAGCTGCAAAATGACACTGCGGAGTGCTTCTAGCTTGATGATCACTATGTGGTTGACCCTTCTCAGCTGTGCATCTTCAACAGAATTGTTTTAAATGATTTCAAGTTAAAAGATTTCACCAGTTGAAAAAGTGGTGTTTTTGGCCCACATTGTTGGAGTTCATCTAAGGTTGCTCCACCAAACTATCTCCTTCCAGAAACAAGCATTTTCATTCCATTTTTGGGGGGAGGGGGCTTCTCTTAAATCTCCCAAATCTCATATAAATAGTGAGTCCCACTAACACAACAGATCTTCCAGGGACCACTGGTTGTTGAAAAGAATTGTCAGGTGTGCAATTGCCCCACTGGATTCTGCCTAATCATTGAAAGTCAATCTGCAAACAAAACACAATTCAGAGCCATTACTTTACTGCAAGGAATTGGGTATATAGAGTGAAGAAACTAATGTGCAAATGAAGCCTGTTAAAAGTTGACATTACAGCTGGAATTTCTTCAGAAATCTAAGATCACAAAATGGAATTAAAAGGCAGAAGCTATATCCAACACTGTCATCCCACTAGCACAAATGATTCTGTACTAATGGAAACCAAGTTCTCAAGTTTCATTTATTCATTCATTAGATTTACATCCTGCTTTTTTCTTACAAAGAACTCAAAGCAACTTACAGAATTCTCTTCTTCCTGCTCTCAGCATTATCCTCACAACAACCCTGTGAGGTAGGCTGAACTCAGAGTCCATGACTGGACCAAAATAACCCCGGCTGGAACTAGAACCCAAACCTTAACCCTAGAACCCACATCACCTGAGTCCCAGACAACTGTTAACAAAGTGGTTCACTAGTACTTTCACAACAAGAAAAAGTAACAGAGCAGCAACTTTTTCCAACAGTGGACCATTGGATTTAGGCCCAGAAAACCTTATTAGGTTTCTTACATAGTCAGTATAAACTCAGATAAATAGAAAGGCAATTCTGCCATGGAAGGAGTTAGAGCAGGCAATTCTTGTTCTCTTCCAGTTCAGTGAATTAGTCACGCTTTATTAACTTTACCTCATGGGACAGTCAAGGGCAGGGCTTCGTATTATCAAGCGAAAATTGTGAAATTCTAAAATCAATATATGAATACAGTTCTTTGCTTCACTATCTAAATCAGTTTCAAGTTCCTATTTTAAAGCACCAAGTTCCCTAAGAAGTCATTTTTAGAGATTAATCCCTTTTTAGAAAGATCTGCCATTAGTGGCCCAACACAACATTTTTAGCAGAAAAATGTTATAACAACTTTGATAAACGGCAAGAAGTTCCATGAAACTTTGACTGCTCTCTTGAAACTCAAGCAAGGAACTTTTTTACTGTGCCAAGGCCTTTCAATGGGCTTATAAAAGTATGATCCTTCTCTCTGGTTATAGGTGACTAAATCAAGTTTCCAGAAATGAAAAGTTACTGAGTTCACAACATAGTAAGAACTGCTGAAACGGAACATGATTTTTTGGTATAGAAACTATTTGGCACCCAATATATCCCTTTACAGGGCCCTGTTTTAACAAGTCCAGATTCTGTACTTTCTATACTTGAACAAGTATATTCAGTGTCATATCCACTTAACCCGTAATGGAACTACTTAACATGTAAACAACTAGTTCATTCTGCTTTGCCAGAATTCATTTGAAATAATAGTCCAAGTTCTCCAAATGTCTGCAGACAGGTTTCAAATTATTATTTATGGGTGACATCAAACAACATGGCAACCCAACCTGCAAATCAGCTACCGCATGGGATGTTAATAGAACCGTCCATGATGCACCTAACAGATGACTGGGCTCACCATGGGTTGTCCCCTCCTCTGCCCTCCCATGGGTATCCCAGGGATTCTGTGGCATCTCATCCCTTCTTTCCATGCTGTGACCTCTTTTGATGCTGCCACAGCTTCCTCCTACTTTCCCCCCTTTCTTCTGCAGGGGATTATTTTTCACAATCTCTCCAGAGTGACTGCCCCTTCAAAGCTCTCAAGCATCATAATGAAGTGGATGTCCCTGGTTTGCCAGAAGGCAACCCCCATGAACATTGATAAAGCATAATGTCAGATTATTTTGCTGCTTTGCTTTTTGTTTAATAGTTATCAAATTTCACTTCCAGTAAGAAGTGAAACCAAAGGGGGAATCTTTGCTGTTAAGTAGGGTTGGCCTGTAGATAACTCTTCTTGGTGAGCAAAAGGGGGAAAATCAAGCAAATCTTGTATACACAAAAGGGGAGGGTGACAATCCAGTGACAACTGCTCCATGTGCCAAGTCAGTTCTTTGAAAGTGCTGACACAGGCTGTCACTTTGGGGATTTTGAAAAGCTAACTCTGGAGGGCAAACAGCAAAAGAGAAAACTAGCCACAGCAACCACAAACAGGGTGGTGGTTGGAGCAGGGGAGAATGGCCAAGTGACAGTCAGTTCAAAGTGCCACTAGGAGGAGTAGTTGACACTGATGGTAGACCAGGCAAGAGTTGAAAGGAGGCTTTCACACTGTTGCTGAGCAGCCTGGTTTCCTGTACACATTATTGGGTCAGTTGCCTAGATCTGGACAAGACGACAACTGATTGTGCATACGACAACTAGAGAAAACACCATGGGTTGAAGAATGGATTGTTGGCCACAAACCAACCACCCTGCAGGAAGCAGTCTGTCTAGTTACCCATAATGGGTTGCCACATTATGTATACCTATTCGAGAAGTCTTTGAAGTAGGCTATTAGCACACTCTTTTTTTTCAGGTGGAGAAAAATCTGATAACAAATCTGAAATATTATTTTGTTCCCTGTTCCTTAAGAGATACACAATTCTGCCTCAACCAGGAGCATGCTGTTGCATTCATATCTTCTTTGCGGGCTTCTTGTGGGCATCTGGTTGCCACCATCCAACAGAATGGTGGACTAGACAGGCCTTTGATCCAATCCAGCAGGGTTCTTCTTATGTTTTTATATAATCTGAATTATTAATTTGCCTAAATCCCATATGCAATATGTTATGCTAAGATAAAATAAGGAGGTGCTTGGAATTATTAATTTCACAGTATGAGAGATCACTCTTTCCCACATGGACTAGAAGGCCAAGCATATTCTTTCTGAAAGACGATCAGCATATAGAACAGAATAGAAATAGAATTGGAAGAGACCTATAAGACAATCAAGTCAATCCCCTGCTTTATTTTCACACATTATCACCCATCTGGCTGCAGGCCCACATCATTCCAGTTTAGCAAAGGTGACTTAACATGCTAGCTTGATTTCTGATTATGGAG
>NW_025336087.1:16041913-16160113 GCF_004798865.1 Varanus komodoensis | reverse complement strand
CTCCATAATCAGAATCTAACAGACAATAATTATTTATTAAGCATATGCTTAGCCCACCTTGAAATTCAAAGAAATGCTCAAGAGGTCTGACAGGAAGTTACAGTGTTGTAACATATAGGTCAGTGCTTCATTAAACTGCCTTTGAAAGCATACTGGATATACTGGCAGACCACTCTGTTTGCCCAAGTTCTCTTCTTTGGCACACTACCATCTAGATGGTACCCATGAGGTATACATGAGGAACTTACCTTAGAACAGGAAGAGGAGGATTAGATCACAGGAAAGTCCATCCCTGTTCCTCCCCACCCTCCAACAAAAATGGCTCACATCCAGAAAAGTGCAAAGAAAAAATTAGCTGCAAAACCAAGGCTAAAATTACCAGCAGTTCTTGTTCAGATCTACAGTGTTTTAAACATCACCCCACTTTCCAGCTGTGGTGAATAGCTGGATGAAAATGTCTACCCAGTGTACAGCTGCTATGAAAAGGGATTAATTCTATGTCAAGAGTAATTAGGAAAGAAATCTCAGTTAAGCTGCCAATGTAATACCTTGATGCAACCACACTCTGAACACTGTGTACAGTTCTGGTCACCACCCCTCAAACTGCAGAGCTACAAAAATTGCAAAAAAATGGGAAATCCAAAATGATCAGGGAGATACAGCAATTTCCCATGATTACAATTTTCAGGAAAAAGACAAGTAAATGGGGATTAGGGGGCACCACAGAGGGTGTATAAAATTATGATTAGTGTGGAGAAAATGGATAGTTTTTCTCCCTCTCTCACAATACGAAAACTGGGCTCCTTCAATGAAACTGAATAGTGAAAAATTCAAGACAGGTATAAGGAAATGCATCTTCCCACTACAGGTCAGTTATGTAATTTGCTTCCCAAGATGTGATGGTGGCCATAAAAGGAGATCAGACAAATTCATTGACAGGGTAGGACTGTCAATGGCAATTTTATATCCAGTATGTATGTATGTATTTATTTATGTATTTATTTAAACATTTTTATGCCGACTCATTCGCCGAAGCCTCGGGGCGGCTTACAACATTAAGTTAAAATACAAACATTAAATTATAACATTAAATTAAAATGTTTGTAAAGTGCAAACATTAAGTTAAAATGCAAAAAATAACAATATAAAAGTACTTGAGGTACTTCCAGTATGCCTTAGTTCTGGGAAGCAGTATGCCTTAGTTCTGCTACCAAAATGGTGTCTTGCTTGTAGACCACCCCCACCCCTGCCTCCAGAACACCTGGTTGGCCAGTATGGAAACAAAAAGCTGGACTTATACAGATGTGAGTTCTGTTCCAGCACAGCCCCACTGCCTTTTTTGCCAGGAAGCACATGGAGGGGGCATCTTAAGTGACCTGTTTACCAGTTCTTCAGGGCTGTGGCTAAATTTTGAACTGTTCTTGTCTCAGGGCGGGTGGAGGGGGATCATATTTCAAAAGACCCATTTTGTCAAACTACACCAAAAAAGAAAAGAAAATCAAACAAGCTACTTACTGTATACTAAAGGTGCAATCCATCAAATGTTATCCCAAACAACTGCACAACACAGATAAGAATTGCACAAGTAGTATCTATATTAGTGTTCTAAACGTATATTTGTAAAGTAATACCAGAACAATAACATAGCAACAAATTTTGTGAACAGTGAACATCATGTAGCAAGAATCTTTGTTGCTCTTCATCCCCTCTGCCCCACTGCATCATAAATTGGTTTTGAAACTCCACTTTATTTTAAAAAGCAGTTTTCAATATGGGAGGTACATATACCTTCTGGAGTGGGGGAGACTTCAGACAGACTTGTTTTGGACATTAACTTTATCATTAGAAAACCATGATGAAATTGTATACCAAAAGTGTGTGAAAAATGCAGAGGTGAACAAGAACCAGCATTAGGTTTACATAAGCATTCATGGATGGCAATTACTTCCTTTTATTTTTCCTTAAGTGCTTTAATGCTTTGGCCATTATCCAGATTATAAAACTGAATACCAGTAAGCCCTCTGCTCAAAACATCTTTAGCAGACCCCCACTGTTAGATAAACTGTTATGTAGGAGGTAGAATTTAGGTGAGGTTCAAACAAATGTATGATCAATTTTAATCCTGAAACTGTATTTCCTACATACATGCTGTCCTCGTTGTCTATCTCTAGGAGGTGGCCTTGATTAAAGCCCATTGTTCAGAAAACTAAATACATGTGTTTCCAGATAGCATAAATATGCTGCAATGACTAAACAACATTTGATGAACACATGCAGCACTGGAAACATGCCAGACACAAACCTTTGTGCTTAAACTGTTATACAAATACTGTCTGGCACGTCTGATTTAAATTACATGGCAATTAAAATCCACAAGCTTTCAATATCCCTGGGTTTAACCCGTCATGGCTATCATCACTACTCTAAAGGCAGCATTAGCCCTAAAGGTCAAAGCATACAGTACAAGAATATGATTCATTTAAAGCAGGGAAAAATATATCTTCTCCTGGTCACAGATGACTATGAATTTCCTTGTCTGGTTATGATCAAGCATTTTAAAGTGATTACTTAAGTAGTAGAAAGATCTCCTTCTTGGATGATTTTCATTTAGTTTTTACATCTTTAACTAAAAAGCCAATGCCACAGTAGTAATATTTAAACAGAGCTGTTCCACCAACACAGCAACTTAGGATGC
Source organism: Varanus komodoensis (assembly GCF_004798865.1). Taxonomy (NCBI): domain Eukaryota; kingdom Metazoa; phylum Chordata; class Lepidosauria; order Squamata; family Varanidae; genus Varanus; species Varanus komodoensis. The sequence continues at coordinate 16,157,418 of NW_025336087.1, read as the reverse complement.
GGCAACCGTGCCCATGTTGCATCATAAGAGTCCTAGTAAGAATCAGATATGGGAGAAATAGGGGTAGGCAATTGGAAAGCCCTGTTATGGTAGTCCAATAATAAAATTCTAAAACATGAATACTAACTGAAAACATATGAGCACCAGATGGCAGAAAAAGCTCAAGGAGATCCCAGAGTCATACAAATGGCTGTGCCATACCATGCGCCTACCATGAAACAAGGCTGGTACTACTAAGTATCCACCCCATTGATACCCACATCTGCACGAACACCAGTCTTTCTGGCACCATCTGCTTCTCATATGGAGCTATTAAGCATGCTCCAGTGCCATGTACTGGAGTAGCAATTATATTCAGCAAGCCCCACAAAATAGGGTTCTCCATGTCTTTATTTCACAGGGAGGCACAAACATGTACCCAGTGCATGCATCTTAAATTTGCTCTTTTCTCCATAATTGCAGGCCCCAACAAGTACATTCTCAAACCCTTAATTCAACCACAAATGCTTATGTAGGCCTAATGCTGCTTCTCATTCAAACCTGTGCTTTGCACATATTCCAGAATTGTTTTCATAGCTCCTTCATCATAATAACCCTGTCTGTTTAGATACACTCTTCAATAGGACTTCATGTGACACCTGAACTGCACACAGGTGGTCCACAGCTATTTAAAGTACAGTTGGTGACCTTGAGACAGTGGATTGCACCACAGTTTATTTAGGCAGGTCACAGCAAAGGAGGGTGAACATTTATGCAACTAACAAATGCTTATTTATTTTTTTGTTTCCTTAACTTTTGTGCCACAATAAAAATATTTGGGACCTTTAAAGTTTTGAGCATCTTGTGTACATCAGGTGGTAACAATGCCAATTAAATTAATTCAGTTGCAGCATGTAACACAACAAAATGCTTTAAAGTCAAAGGGGGTGAATACTTTTGCAAGACATTGTAGGTATTGACCAGCATAACAAAGAACATAAAACTTTGTGGCATCCTACAGGAAAACTCCAATGAGACACAGAAGGAGTCCTCCAGTATCACCCTCTGGAACTTGCTTGATAGGAAAGTGGAAAGTGCTGGCCTTGTCTGTTGGTTGGTTCAAAAGAATACTGTGCTCAATCTCAGCAGTCCAAATGAATCAACTGCACAAATTAGCACTCATTCTCTCTTTTTCAGCAGACTGGGTTTTGTCCTCAAGCCACATAAGAAACCATACTAAAATTGGATCCTCTCAGAGAACCTCAAAGAACTTGGAATTCACACGGCACAATTCACAATATAAACTTGCCTACAAATGGGATCTTGAATATTAATCAGAAATTTCTCACAACTGATTCATCAAAGGAAGGCTTTTAAATATTTAATATATTTTATATTCTTTCAAAGTCTCAAGAAGTCAACCATCAGGGATTTATCGAAACCATTCTGTACTCCCAGAGATATAGAATTAGTCATGCTAGGCAACAAACTTTGGAGGAACACAGGCCTTTCATTCTACAAACAACTAAAGACCCTCATCCACAGCAACTGAAACTCACAAAAACAAATAGGATGAGGATCTAGATACCTGATGGAACTGATTCACAACCTACACTGACTTGCAGTCTAAGCATTATGTCTGCCTTGTAGGCACTGATGTAAAAGTCACTTCTTTAACACTCCTGTCAAGAAGTAGGCTCTAAAGTGAATTTTAGCTTACAATGGCTAACATTTGTCCCCCAAATAACCCTTGCATTCTAGTTGTTATTCCTACTGTTTTGTTAGTGGGAGCTCCGTATTGTATCAAGGAGTTCTACAGGACCTACTCAACAGGGGCTGTAATGCCACCTCTGTGATCCATGCAGTTCTGTCCATCCTAGAATCCCCCAGCTTAGTGTGAGTTTAACACTTCTATCTCACCCTTTAGATTATTTTTCTTACAAGAAAGTTTATCATATTGAGCAATACATAAGACACCACAATATCTGTAAGAACTCTGTCGTGTGGCAGCTTTATAGAAGTTTTTCAGTAGAAAGTCCTTGGTTGTAAATTTGTTTCCTTAAAGCCTCTCCTGGTAATAAAGAATGGGTAAAATCTTGACACTACTACATTTTAACCATTCCCTGTGACTTTTCCGTAACGTCCAGCAAGTTAACTACATCTACAAAGAGATTGCAAAAGACCATATGCTGGAAAGCAGTATTTCTTATCTTTTAGTACTTCATACTCATCCTCCAACAGCTATACCATGCAGGAGAGCCAGTTAGAATTTAACTTTTGGAAGTTTATTGGCTTTAACTCATGGATCTTTAGAAACCAGAAATGTCTCTGGATTAAGATTTGTGTGTGGGGGGGGGGGGCGGTCTTGAACACAACGTTGATAGGACTTATATTAGTTCTTTATGGTAAATGTCAGGCTTTTAATGAGTGCTGCAGTCGTCATTTACCAGATGCAGAGGTTGTTGATTTTTGACAATGTTCCCAGGACTTACATATTATACCGAAGACTCCATACTTACAATCAGAGCTGTTTGTTTAATCTAAATGTCATTCTAGTAACAAGGGTCAAAGTCTGAGATATCAGGAGATGATAGAGGACTCTCCAGGGCATTCTTACTCACAAGCAACAGCATGTATGGGAATCTAACATGCATATGAAATAAAACAGCACTGGTGGAAAATATTGTATTTAGACTAGAAATACTGTGATTGCTCTTGAAAATTTTTTAATAACTTAGGTAAACAACATGCATTGTAATATAAATTTACATAGCATGCTTCATACATGCACGATTACGTATGGAAGGTACTACAACGTGTGGCAATAGCCAATAAGCTTAGATGGCTTTCCCAAGCCAGACCGTTTGGTGATAAATTCACCGTAAATAATGCTATTGTTGCTGTTAGCCTCAGAGGAGACCTGATATTGGCACTTTGTGCTTGCAAGTCCCAATACCTTTTTCTTGCTGAACATGCAACCATGGAGTGGTGTGAGATTTGGATAAGGACCACAGCTTGACAGGAGACTGGTTTAACACTTTACCAGGTATCTAAATCTCCTTAACACTGCTACTGGTACTGCTAGCTGTAGAAGGAAAACCATCAGAAATAAATGTAATTATAATTAAATAATTTTAAATTGTATCTCTGCATGAGAAAAGCTAGAGATACACACTTTAAGACTGAAGGCATTTCCTTGTTGGATTTTTCCAGGACCCCTCTAGATATTTCTTTAAGGCAACCACATCTGGTCTGGTCAATAGCCGTGATTTAAAGATTTCCTTCATGACAAGAAGAGATTTTATACTCAGCTAAACATAAACACTGGCTTGTAATACCCAGAACTGAAGTGCACAGCATGTTTTCAAAAACAGAAAAAACTGAAATGCATTTGACATTATCATCTGAGAAGCTTTTACAAGTACACAAATTCTACTTTTCTTCCACCCCCTCTCCTTACAACTATGGAAATATATATTTAAATACATATATGCCCTGATGCTTTAACCAAAATTGAAAATTAAAATTATCCTCCAGTTCTATGGGCTCTTTTAGAACACTCTGCAACAAAAGATGTTACCTTAGAAAACCTTAAATTAGGACAGTTTCTTTCTTCCTCCTAGTTAAGTCATGTAATTTTCCACATGCTGATAGAACTTCTTTTGCTAAAATGTTACTAATATTCCTTGGAAAAAAGAGAGAAAATACAATATCTGCCACCCTATTATACAGAAAGGTTTACTAGTTTTCAAATACTGTTTATCAAGAGCACTTTAATCAATTTAATTGCCAGCTTCAATGAGAAAGTCTTGCAGGAGTCCCATTACTTACAATATGTAGAGTTCCTAGCTGAAGTACTTGGAAAGATTTACTTCCAAGTGGTCACCTACTTAGATCAAACAGTAAATCACTGACTCTTGTTATGGTGTTTGTTTAGGTGGCAGCAGTTTAGCTGGCCAACCCTCAATGGCCCCTTACTGAGTTCTCAGTGTGTGTGGCCCATTTTTCTCTGCAGCTGCTTTGACACAGGCATTACTGTGTACCATGCCTATTGTTATTTTAATGCAATTCTCAACCATCTAGTTTGCCTTACCAACCTAAGAAAATTTCAGAAGAGCAGTATGTTAAAGTTCTTGAAACAAGTTCACCTGTCTTAAGAGACAGTATGGTTAATAAAGGACAATATAAGCCAGTGACTTCAGATACAACAAATACAGATCCCTGCTATATTCTGATACACTAAGGACCCATGTTCTTTGAATGCAAGTTCAAAAGACTAAAAACATCTCACAGTTACAGAGGCAGTGTTATACACCTATTCAATTTCTTCACTGTATAGCTTAAAACAGGGGTTCCTAAGCTTTTTAAACCTATGGGCACCTTTGGGAATTTGAGAAACTGCAGTGGGAACCATCACAAAATGGCTCTCACAGAGGATATGGCTAGTCACATAACGGCTACTGTGTCTTCTCTCTGGTTAGTCAAAAGACCATAATTCAGGCAAGAAACTGAGTACAAGCAGAGAAAGTGTTTGAACTCCAGAACTAGTCCACATACTTTGCCGCACAGAAGTGCAACAAAGTATAATTTTGTTATATATAGGCTTACGCAGAACTCAGTGGACTTTTATAGAACTCATATTTAGGCTTACGTAGAACTTATTACTTCTGAGTAGGCCTACATAAGATTTTTCTGCTTATCCTATCCACACAAACACACACACACCCCTCAGTGTGTACATCTGTGGGTTCACATGTACATGCGCACACATACATGTGAGAAGAGAAAAGTTGCGGAAGCAAGAGAAAAAGCGCAAAGCTGGGGATTAGGTAGAGGAAGAAATAGCAAGAGAAAGGTTGAGAAAGACAGCAAGAACAACATTAGGGACTGTGAGAGAAAGAGCAAGGCTAGATAGTAGGTGGGTTAACAAGCATGAGTGAAATTGTGAGAGCAGAGCTAGGTGTGGAGGGGCACAACAAGGTAAAGCAGTGAATAATAGAGGAATTTAAGCTAGAGGTTGAGGAAAGTAAGAAAAAGGGTGGCTAGAGACAAGAAAGGGAGAGAAATAGCAAAGAAAGGGGTTGCAAGGAAAGAAGTAACAAGGCTAGAGCAGAGAGAGGGAGATCAAAAGTATGTGAGAAAGGTGAGCAGAAGAATATAGAACTTTCTCTTTGTGCCCAAACATCTCATCAGTTTAGATTCAGAAACAGGAAGGAGAACCTGATGCTTTAACATTTTCAAGACTTATTAAAACTAAATTGTTAAAGGAAACATGGAATGCACTGTTTTGGGAGTACCACTGGAGACCCCAGCAGGTGCCGTGTTGGGATTTAAAAGAACTATTTGCTTGAAAATTGCTTTCAGCTGTCCAACTATTAGAAAGTTGAAATATTTGATCTATACTGAATAATTATCTTCCATGGAAAGTATAACTATTTGCAGTAATTGCACCCTCCTTTTAACAGATCCCTAAACTGCACATTAATCTCATATTCTGACAGGCTTATTAATCAAATATAATTTCATAAAATCCCACATCAAGATATACTTCAGTTTTAAAAGCAAATGAACTTTATTTTCTTCAATGTGAAAGTGAGAAGATACTTCCTATTGCATTTGATAAAGAGTCACATAAGGCTAATCTTATCTTGTGTGACGGTACCTGGAAACAGGTTCTATTACTAAAATTAGCTGTTCTATTATCACATTTGGTACATAATTAGGTATGTATCTGAATCCACATTGCAGTGATTCCATGGCACAACTGAACTGATGGGCATATCTTCTGAGGTGGAGAGGAATCCCCACCATCATTAGCTGTTGCCTGGGTATAACACTGGAAGGAAGCCTATTGCAGGGGCATAGGCATGGGCACCACCAGATGTGCTGAAAATCTCCCCCATTAAAGCTCCTTCCTCCCTTAACTGTCACCACCAGCAACTATTCCAGGAGGCTGAGCTGAGAGAGGTAAGAATGGGAAGCAAGGCCACTCCAAGTCGCGCTGAAATTTTTGCTGTTAAACTGTTGATTCTCTCCACATTTCTTGTTCCTTGTATCATGTGTCTTTTAGATTGTAAGCTTGGGGACAGAGACTACCCTATTTCACTGCTTATACGTATACCACTACAGGAGACATTCCTTGATCAATAAAAACATTTTAAGTAAATAAATAAATATGTTGTGCATTAATCATATAACTTGTTTTTAAAGGCAGAGACTGGTGAACAGAATAAATCCAGGCTAGTAATATAAGCAAATATTCTATTGCGGACATAATTATAACAAAAGGAAAAAAGATCAGAAAGTTTCTATCTGTTCGTTCTTAATCTCTCACTGTGTGTGTGTGTGTGTGCGGGCGAGGGAGATTGCATGCTCTGCAATTATTCTTTTCCTGTAATGAACATGTCCTCTTCTATATGCATTTACTTTAATTGTAACCCAACTTTTGTCCAACCTTCCTCAAGGTGACTAATCATATTTAAAAATGCAATTTAAAACACATGCATGCACACATGCACACAGACAGACACAGATGCACATGCACACACACTTATACTTTTCTTTAGTATTTTTTTAACCAACAGCAAGACAGCCTGGACAGCAATCCAAAAGAATAAAAAGTCCACATTTAGAGGGTTAAAATAGATATATCCAAGCAAGTTCCATGGGGTATCACATACCATAATATTGAAGCACTACAGAAAAGCCCCTGTCCCACATATCTGATAATCTAATTTCAGTAAACAATTCAATCTGGTACAGGATCCTGTTAGATTACCTGAATGCACAGGGGACCTCATAATGAAGAACATGTTCTCTCAGCTGCTTTAAGCCTAAACCTTTCTTGGGATGTTAAAGTTTACTACCAACAGCTTCACTGTTCACAAGTATGCAAAAATAATCAGTCCTAACTAAAGTTTCAGAATTGTTTTAAAAGGGAATTAGAACAACACATTTTATCTGAATAGCTCAATGAAGTTTCTTGCTGAACATTGCAATACATAATGTAATATATGTTGAATAACTTCCACCTTAGGCAGCTTTCCTTTTAAAATTATCTTAGTTGTTTTGTTGCTGTAGTTATGCGCCATTAACTCATCTCTGACTTATGGCAAACCTATGAATACATGCCTTCTAAAATGACCTTGACAGCATAACTCAGCTCTTGAAAATTCAAGTCTATGGCTTCCTTTATGAAGTCAATCCATGTCATAGTTGGTCTTCCTCTTCTTTTTTTCTACCTTCAACTTTCCCTAGTATAAGTGTCTTCTCCAGGAAGTCTTGCCTTCCCATTCTCTGAAACAATGACAGCTTGAGTTTCATCATGTTCGCTTCCAGGAAAAGTTCTAGCTTGATTTGACAGAGGACTCACTTGTTCGTCTTTCTGTCAGACCAGGGTATACACAAAGCTCTCCTCACCATGTTTTGAATGCATCCATTTAATTTTTATCAGTTTTCTTCACTCTCCCAACTTCTACAGCCATGCATAGCAATTAGGAATACAATATGTGGATTATCTCAGCCTTGGTTGTCAGTGCCATTACACCTGATGATCTTTCCTAGTTCCTTCACTGCTGGCCTTCCAAGTTTCTGTCTTCTTTGAACTTCTTGGCTCCATTAGAGTTGATGTTTGAGCTAAGGTATGTAAAATCTTTCACAATTTCAATCACTTCATTAAAGTTGTGTAATTCTCATCTAGTCATGATTGTTTTCCTAATGTTCATCTGCAGTCCTACTCTGCCATTTTCTTCACTTCCATTAGGCATCATTTCAATTAATTGCTGCTTTCCATCAGTAGTATGGTATCACCTGCCTATCTTAAATTATTGATGTGTCTTCTGCCAATTTTCACTCCTCCTTCTTCTGATCCTAATTCAGCTTTCCCAATAACTCATACTGCACACAGAATGAAAAGATATGGAGATATAAAACACACTTGTCCAATGCCTTTGTTTCTCCATATTCTGTCCTAATAGTAGTAGCTTGGTCCATGATCTAGGCTATGTATCAGGATGACCAAGTGCTGAGGCACGTCCATTTATTTCAGGACCATCCATAGCTTCTTATGAACCACACAGTCAAAGGTATGCTGTAGTCTATAAAACAAAGACTGATCACCTTCTGAAATTCGTTGGTGTGCTCCAGTAGCCAACATCCACTTGCAATATAGTAACAAGTGCATCTTCAAAATCCAAGTTGAATGTCACACATTCCTCATGCCATATAGGGTAAATTCTTTGTGGCAACACCTTGCGCGTCATGTTGCCTGCATGGGAAAGCAGTGCATTGGTCCTGTCGTTGTTGCACTACTTTACATTTTCTTTCTTGGGGATGATCTTTTTTTAGCTTTACTCTGATTTTTGATATTCGGAGTTCATGGGCACTACTGCAAACTGTTCCTGGTCTTGTTTTGGCAGCAAAACTACAGCTTCCCCATCACTTGTATCCATTTACATAGTCAAGTTGATTTCTGTATTGGCCATCTAGTGATGTCCATATATTCTGTGATTTGGTCAGTTGCTTTAAGTATGTATTTGTGATAAACAGATTGGTGGCTTTACAGGATTCCATGAGTCATTCTCCAGTTTCCTTTCTGACCTTTAGGCCAAATTTTCTCACAACATTGGATTCTCCTTTTTTCCCCTGCTTTTGTGTTCCAGTAACCTATGATGATCAGCATGTCTTGTTCTCATGTGTTAACACTTTTCTCTTGAACACCTGCATACATGCTTTTTTATTTCTTCTTCTTAACCATATGTTGTTAAAGCATAGACTCAAATAATGGTTATGTTGATAGGTTTTCCAAGAGTTCTGATTGATAAAGATTTGTTCAGATTTGCATTATAGCCCCTTGCTGTCTGAGCTACATCTTGCCTCAGTACTGGAGCCACTCTATTTCTTTTGAGTTTGTCATTTCCAGAATTAAACACTTTATGTCTCATCCAGTTCACTTTAGTTCACTTGGACCAACTACTGTGATGTTTAACCATTCCATTTCTTGCTTCATGGTTTCCAGTTTGCCTTGATTCACACTTTTCATGTTCCATGTTCAAACTGTATGTGTTGTGCAGCTTTAGATTTCCTTTTGCTTCTGTACATGATAGCCACTAGACTTTCGCTTGGCATGTACTTGCCTTTTGCCCTCTTCCAGTAGCTGGTTGAGTGCCTTTGAATCTGGGGATCTCATATTTTGGCACAATCTCTTCTTTCATTTTGGATTGGTCCATCGTAGGGTTTTCAAGGAAAGAATATTCTGAAGGGGTTTACCATTGCCTTCTTGTGCACAATACTAACCAGAGTTAGCTTGCATGTCACTGCTGTTGTGTGTGAAAGACCCTCCACCAGTGTTGTCTTTAATGACTACTGTTGCCCAGTAGCTGCACTTTAGAAGCTTATCTGCACCCATCACTGTCAGTGATATCCATTCTATTCTGCAGATGTGACCTTTATAACTGAAAAGGGTGCATGCATCTCAGTCTGGTGTTTCTGCTTTGACCATTCTATCTTGAATAGAATGGACTCTGGACTCCTGCCATCTGGTCTCTTACTGGATTTGCTCTCAGATTCTCTGGCACTCTCAAACCCCTTCACTATATTAAGGTGCGCATTCAAGAGGGGGATTGTAGTTGTTAATCTGATGAATTGAAGTTACTGAATACTGACATTTTCAGAAGAGAAAAAACAGTAAGAAGTGTTATTAGTTTAATGTCCCATATGACTGCAAACCTCAGCCCAATGTTGAAATCAACACTGTCAAACATTTTATAAGAATTATCTTAATTTGTCAATTTGTGTGTGTAAATCATACTTTGGTTACAACATTGTTGCCCAAAGGTGTTTTTATGTTTGCCCAACATGTGGGCTAACAATCACAACATTCTAAATTTCTGGGATGCAAAATACCTAATTAGGTCATGAAGCATATTTTGCTGCCAATAAAGAACTGTTCTGTGGAGTAAATTTTCCAGTGCTTTGTCTAGTTACAGTAGAATGACTCAACAAAGTACATTACTGCTGTTTCCTTCAGTAAATATTTCCTAAGACATACAAATTTTGTCAAATGAACACATTCTCCAGCTATCAACCCATATTTTCCTTTCCATCGTTTTAACCTCTACTTTCTTTGGGTTATATGCTTCAGTTGTGGATATGTTTGACAGATAAAATTAATTGAGTTTCCTTGAAAATTTCAACTAAAGGCTTAAGGAGGTAAGTATCACATTATATACCACAGAATCTTGAATGGGAAAGGAATGAAATTTATACCATTTAATTTATTAACCACATTTTTATCAAATTAATTTTTAACAATCTGTTAGTATCTTTAGGAATGCTTATTAAGAAGAAAATGAACACTTTGAAAGCAAAAATAAAAGCCCTAGTTACTGTCACAGTACACAGGACTGTCAGCTTCACCAATCACATCTAAATTTCCTGGGTTCCCACTCACCTATGATGCTCACTGAGGGACACTGAACAAATCACTAGGTTAGCCCAAACATAAAACACACAGACATTAGGATACACAATTTATAAACACATATTAGCTATCTCATTCTTAAACACATTTACTTGGAAGCTTGGGTCACTAAGATTTCAACAGTACTTATTTCCAGTGATGTGTCGTTTAAATTTGCCTGCCTGATCCTAATTAGTTACTGCAGTTTTCATGGTACAATGTTCCAGCTCTGCCCTACTTGCCTCACAAAACACCTTCTGAACAGTATAACTAACTGAACTACAAATGCAAAAATGCTTTTTGAATGGGATCAAAATAATGAGGCATCCACAGAAGGCCACTCTACTGCTTGCAGGATAGGAGATAGCTCCAGTCATTCCAGTGCCAGAGAAGGGTATTTAATGCCAGCAAAACAATTCAAGCTGCAACACAGTGCCTGTTGAGTCTAGAGCCGCATTTCTAATAACTGTATTGCAGGCACAACACCACATACTACAGAGTCAATTTCCTTCTATTTCTCCACTGTCCCTGCCCAAAGCATTTTTATTAGGGATTCGTCTAATGCCTAAAAATAAATGAATATTTCCCTCAAATAAAATGTGATGGGATTAATGCCTAGAAATAAATGAATATTTCCCTCAAATAGAATGTGATGTTGTATCTTTTCCCACACAAGATAGAAAGCATCTGAAGGTGTGGGAAATTTGAAAGTGGCAGAGAGAAAGGATTAAGATGACACAAACACTGGTGTCTCATTGGAGATTGTTGCCTGGGTAGCTGCAGTCAGACAGATGATAGCTTTACAAAAAGTACATGTGACTAAAATTATGTGTAGCTTGAACTTCAGTTAAAGATAAAGGGGTGGGGGGGTTCTAATAACATTCCAAGGACAAATATACCACCAATCTGCAACCCATTAAATATCATGGTAACCCATTGTTTACCTCATGCGATAAATATTTCTGCGTACATTCAGCCAATTTTGTGTATATTCACTTTCAAGCAAATTGTTTCATATCAATGTTTCATGGCTGGAGATAGAGATAGAGGCTGCTTTTCTGTCTAAACTTGCATAGAACTGTGCCTTAGATTAACTTCTTTCCAATTAAATTCCTACAAGGAGTATTATACTTTAACCATTCTCAAAACCAAAAAACTATTAACCATTCTCAAAATATTAATTATATCTCAGTTGCCTTTCCCATTCTTCAGGCTTCAAACAATAACAAAGTACTCATTAGCGCTTATCTTTAAAAAAAAAAACTCTACAAAAGTTTTGGAATCAAAAAGCTAAATAAATATTTATATTGATGGTTTAAAACATGCTTATAGGCACAAGCTTTTTCTTCCCTTAAAAAAAAATTTTGAACAATATCTTAGATACTTGTCCATTGCAGAATTCTTCAGAACTGCAGCTTGAGAAAAGACTTTGCAGTGTTCTGTATTATTGAAGCTGTATGGCCTATTATTCTTGAACTATCTTAGAAAAGCACTTTAATGCAGCAATACTTACAGAAACATCCTTCAGATTCTTTTCATAAGAAAAATGAAGGGACTCTCCATTTCTTCCTTCTTTAGAAATATCAAAATTGTATTTATCTGTTAGTCCTTCTCTGAACAATAATGCTTTTTTTAACTCTTCAATATATTTTTCTCGTTTCATTTCCATGTCATCAGCTTCCTTGGAAATTTCTTCTTCAGGCACTGCAGGGGGTGAATTTGGAAAAATTTAAAATTCAGAACAAAAGCAATTTAAAATATCGAGCATTGCGATCACCTCACACTCATACACACTTTACCTATCAATGGCTCTGAAAAACATTAATGTCACAATTCAGCTTTTAAAGGTATATCATATCTTCTATGATTTCTCTGAATGCGGACAATGGAAGAAGCTTTAACATCATTTATTTTTATTCCTTCCCTCATTATTTTTGTGATGTACCAAACATAGATATACTATGGAATTTACTACCATAAGATGTAATAATGGCCACCAACTAAAATAAATTCATGGAGGCTATCAAAGTCAACTAGCCATGATCACTGTATCTTGTATCAGTTGCTGGGAACAGTAGGGGGAAGGTGCAGTTGTGCTCATAGCCTGCTGGTGGGAGTCTCAGAGGCATCTAGGTGGTTACTATGGGAACATAATGTTGGACTAGACAGGCCTCTGCTTTCAACCAGCAAGGCTCATCTTATGTACCCTAAACAATGAATCTTGAGTTTCTGAAGCAACAGAAATATGAACAGCTTAATAAACTACAGTAATATGAACAACCTGATCCTATGTGGAAAGAAGCACATCTAAATATATTGAAATCAACAGGGTTCGGTGCATATCATTCTGCTTAAGATTACAGCCTAAACTCCAGGATACGATAAAAACCTCTCAAAACCCACTTGTTTTGAGAAGTCCCACTGCATTCCAAGTAGACAAGCAGTGCATTCTTCTGTTACTTTCTAAGCCAATACATCCAGAAAAGCCATTCATGTGCAACTGTACACAGAATAAACTTTGTCATTTCATTATCACATCACCCTACAGCAAATGACTCAACGTTTTTTTAACTGTCTTTTCAACTCTGGGTTATACGCAGTGATAAAAAGCTAAAGAAAATACCAAAGGTATTCCTCAGATCCCTGTGCATTTATGAATAGTTTCAAGGTACTGCAGCCTGAATAACTAATGCCATATTAGCATGCCTAACAGGATATACAGGATAAAATATTATGGAAATGTAAACTATCACAAAACTTTTGAAGTGATTTCAGATTTCTAATACATACCAAAGATGTCCTGCCTATCTGGCTCAACCATATATATAAACAGCAGAAATCTAAAAATTCTGCTATGAATTTGAGCCATGACAATGAAGAATCTGGAGGAGTCTTAATAATTGTGTGGACTAGTCACAGAAAGATTGTCTATAAATCATCATAATCAATAATATATTAATACATTGCAAGGAAATTTATCATATATCACCTCTTCCAGCCCAAGCTGATTGGCCATCACTGAGTATAATATCAAAGCCAGTGCCCAGGTCTTCTTGCCAAGCTATTTGTAGAAAGTATGTTGTGCCGGGATCAGAAACAGGACAGATTTGCCTCACTTTCTTCTCCATTTTTTCCAGCCAGTTGTTCTGGAGGTGAAAAAGAGCAACAGTATCTCAAAAAACTATATTGAATTCAATGAAATGAATATTCAGAATATAACATTAGACAACAACAGGCACCATAGTTTGTAAATTAGCAAGAGATTTCTATTTTTATGAGACAAAAAACAATTCAAAGTGTTATTTTTCCCATATAATCTTAAAACCTTAAAATATGCAAATGCTAACACTTTTTTGTAAACTTAAAGAGAACTTAGTGCCTGATTTGCATGATTACCAGAGCTTATGCCACAATAACTTAAGTTGTAGCATATGCCAGGTGCCCTTTACCTAATTACCCACAAGTGCTACTTGTCATGTCATCTGAACCCAGGCAGCATGGCTTATAGGAGGGGGAAATAACCTTCAAATAATCCATGGGCTATTCTTAGGTTATTTGAAGGTTGTTTGCCCCTCCACCAAACCATGCCACCCAAGTTTAGATGATATGACAAACTGAACCCTGGCAGACAATTAGGCCAATAGTGTCTGGTATTCCCTAGCACACAACACAGCTTAATGAAGATACCATGATTTATTTAGGTCATGGTGATTATGCAAACCAGGTCACTAAGTTTTGGAAGAAACATTGCAAAGACAAATTTGAACTACCTCTAGGGGGTTGAAATAAAAGTCTAAATATTCTCTTGAATCAACATGAAGCTTTAATTCACAATCCTTACTTCTTCCAAAGCAAAACGGAATACAAGTAGTCCCCAGGTTATGAATGTCCAGGTTAGGAACAACTAGTACTTAAAAACACACAGACTGCCATAAACCCTATATTAATATCTCTAAGGGACTACACAACACATCTGGCAACACATCATTAGTGGCCATGTAGTACTCTAAAGATATTCCCAGCTTTTTGCTAGAGATGGGGATTTGCTATTGATAGTCATGGCTATCTCTAAAAACCATGTGATAGGAACTATGCAATGTGTTTGGTGAAGCATCATCAGTGGCAACCTAGCTCTCTAGAGATACAGTATTCACATTTTTTTCATTCTGGCCATCGACTCGAGCATATCCAAACCAGTGTGTTTCAGGACATATGCAGGGCAAGTAGTTCCCCTTTGGTTCTTCTGTAGCATTTGCCTGTGTAACCAGGCCCTCAGCTACTACAAGGCCATTGTGAAAAAAATAAAATGGTTGTACAGAGAACCCTTGAGGCCAACTACAAGAAAGCAACTCCAGTGATTACCTGCTCCCATTCCAGCAGCACAATCACACCCTGACTCTCCAGCACCAGGTCCATATCCACCACCACCACCATTTAATGTTAGGCTTAATGTTGCCTCAAGAATGTTCTAAACTGTTTTAAGAACTGTCTCTTTTGTTTTGTTTTTTATAATATTGTATACCTACACACATACACACAGAATTTCCTCTCCCTCTCTCTCTCTCTCTCTCTCTCTCTCTCTCTCTCTCTCTCTCTCTCTCCAGTACCTGTAGTTACTTTCCTGGGGGGTTTTTTGTCAAGTTTTTATTATTTTCTTTATAAATCCAACACTAAAACAACAATTATTCAAGACATCAGACATACTGGGTTGACATCTTAATTCTTTTTTACAATCAATCACCATATTCAATTCTATGCATAGTCCCATTTACTGTTACTGTCTTATATGAGCCCCTCAGGTCGGAAGGTGTCCAATATGCTGCTGGGGAAGAGCAGAGGGATAGTACTAGTAGTGCCAGAAAGAATGAAGCAACTGGGTCAAAGCCGAAAGGACACTCAGTCGCAGATGTATCTGGTGATGAAAGGAGAGTCCGATGATGCAAAGATCTGTACTCCATAGGAACCTGGAATGTAAGATCCATGAATCAAGGCAAGCTGGATGTGGTCAAATGAGAGATGACAAGACTGAACATCGACATCTTACGAATCAGTGAACTAAACTGGACAGGAATGGGTGAATTTAATTCAGATAACCATCAGGTATACTACTGCAGGCAAGAATCTCTCAGAAGAAATGGAGTAGCCTTCATAGAACCGGTCAACTTCAGCCTCTTCGGCACCAGTGGTTGGGGCATATACTTCGGCACCAGTGGTTGGGACTACTGTGATGTTGAATGGTTTGCCTTGGATTACAAAATGAAGCAGGGCACAGGCTGGTAGAATTTTGTCAAGAGAATACGATGGTCATAGCAAACACTCTTTTCCAACAACCCAAGAGACATCACATGGACATCACCAGATGGTCAATACAGAAATCAGATTGACTATGTGCTCTGCAACCAAAGATGGAGAAGCTCTATACAGTCAGTAAAAACTAGACCGGGAGCTGACTGTGGCTCAGATCATGAGCTTCCACTTGCAAAATTTAGGCTTAAGTTGAAGAAAGTAAGGAAAAGCACTAGGCCACTCAGGTATGACCTAAATCCTATCCCTGATGAATATACAGTAGAGGTGACAAATAGATTTAAGGAATTAGATCTGATAGACAGGGTGCCTGAAGAACTATGGACGGAGGTCGCAACATTGTACAAGAGGTAGCAACTAAAACCATCCCAAAGAAAAAGAAATGCAAGAAAGCAAATGACTGAGGAAACTTTACAAATAGCTGAGGAAAGAAGAGAAGCGAAAGGCAAGGAAGAAAGAGAAAGATACACCCAATTGAATGCAGAATTCCAGAGAATAGCTAGAAGAGATAAGAATGCCTTCTTCAATGAACAGTGCAAAGAAATAGAAGAAAACAATAGACTAGGGAGATCTCTTCAAGAAAACTGGAGATATGAAGGGAACGTTTCATGCAAAGATGGGCATGATAAAGGACCAAAATGGCAGGGACCTAACAGAGGCAGAAGAGATTAAGAAGAGGTGGCAAGATTACACAGAAGAACTATACAAGAAAGAGCTTAACTTCCCTGATAACCACGATGGGATGGTCACTGACCTCGAGCCAGACATCCTGAAATGTGAAGTCAAATGGGCCTTAGGAAGTCTGAGCAACAACAAAGCTAGTGCAGGCGACAGTATTCCAGCTGAGCTATTCAAAATCTTAAAAGACGATGCAGTAAAAGTGCTACACTCAATATGCCAGCAAATTTGGAAAACTCAACAGTGGCCACAGGATTGGAAAAGGTCAGTTTACATTCCAATCCCAAAGAAGGGCAATGCCAAAGAATGGTCAAACTACTGCACCATTGCACTCATTTCACATGCTAGCAAAGTTATGCTCAAAATCCTACAAGCTAGGTTCCAGCAGTATGTGGACTGAGAACTACCAGAAGTATAGGCAGGGTTTCGAAGAGGTAGAGGAACTAGAGATCAAATTGCCAACATACGCTGGATCATGGAGAAAGCTAGGGAGTTCCAGAAAAACATCTACTTCTGCTTCATTGACTATGCTAAAGCCTTTGATTGTGTGGATTACAACAAATAGTGGCAAGTTCTTAAAGAAATGGGAGTACCAGACCATCTTATTTGTCTCTTGAGAAACCTATATGTGGGTCAAGAAGCAACAGTGAGAACTGGACACGGAACCACTGATTCGTTCAAAATTGAGAAAGGAGTTCGGCAAGGCTGTATACTGTCGCCCTGCCTATTTAACTTATATGCAGAGCACATCATGAGAAAGGCAGGTCTAGATGAATCACCAGTTGGAATTAAGATTGCTGGAAGAAATATCAACAGCCTCAGATATGCAGATGATACCACTCTCATGGCAGAAAGTGAAGAGGAACTAAAGAGCCTCTTGATGCAGGTGAAGGAGGAGAGCGCAAAAGTTGTCTTGAAACTCAACATTAAGAAAACTAAGATCATGGCATCCGGTCCTCTCACTTCCTGACAAATAGATGTGGAAGAAATGGAGGTAGTGACAGATTTTATTTTCCTGGACTCCAAGATCACCACAGATGGGGACTGCAGCCAAGAAATTAAAAGACGCTTGCTCCTGGGGAGGAAAGCTATGGCAAATCTAGATAGCACACTAAAAAGCAGAGACATCACGCTACCAATAAAAGTGCATGTAGTCAAGGCTATGGTTTTCCCATTTGCAATGTATGGCTGTGAAAGTTGGACCATAAGGAAGGCTAAGTGCCGAAGAATTGAGGCCTTTGAATTGTGGTGCTGGCAGAGACTCCTGAGAGTCCCTTGGACCGCAAGGTCATCAAACCAGTCAGTCCTAAAGGAGATCAACCCTGACTGCTCTTTAGAAGGCCAGATCCTGAAGATGAAACTCAAATACTTTGGCCACCTAATGAGAAGGATGGACTCCCTGGAGAAGAGTCTAATGCTGGGAACAATAGATGGCAAAAGAAGAAGGGGACGGCAGAGGATGAAGTGGCTAGATGGAGTCACTGAAGCAGTTGGTGTGAACTTAAGTGGACTCCGGGGGATGGTGGATGACAGGAAGGCCTGGAGGAATGTTGTCCATGGGGTTGCGATGGGTTGGACACGACTTTGCGACTAACAACAACAACAGCAACAACATAATCATCATCATCATTATAATGCTGCATTGTAAGATGTTTTAGTGAATATGATAACATTTCTTAAGTGTTTTATATGCACAGAAAAATAAAATATGTACATATACTTAGACATACATTTGGCGTACTCATGTTATCCGGCTTACATAGAAATTCAACTTAAGGACGATCTCAGGAAAGGTACTCATTCGTGACCTGGGGACTACCTGTAATGTAACACATATAAACTAAAACTCTGCTAATAATGTTGCTGCTCATATGGATCATTATGGATCACTACTTATGGCTCTAAAAAGCCTTCTCCTTTTCAGAAATGGAAAGGTTTAGCTTCAAAAGCCAATTTATACAATGGTTGCAATGTAAAACAATGTAAAAGAAATAGGAAGGGTGGAGGGTACACTTTAAATAAAACCAAGGACATACATCTTTGGCCATTGGATGGCACAAAACTAAAATAAATTTAAAAAAATAAAATAACGCATGACCATACTATAAATGACAACTGGGACTCCTCAACTGGAAAAATATGTTCTCTGTGAAAAATCAGGATTCCACTTTTGATTAAGCAGGAGTGATAAAAGTAATCAATACAAAATGTTACACAGGGGCCATGGCTCAACAGTAAAGCATGTGGTTTGCATGCAGTTCTATCCTAGCATCTCCAGGTAGGACAGGAACAACTCTTGAAATGAAACCCTCAATCTTCCATTGGGGCTCTCAACAAACTGGGCAAGATGGACTGATGGTCTTACCCTGTATAAGGAAGGTTCCTGTGTTCTTAACAATTACACACATCCTTTGTTTAATAAATAAGACACATTTTGAATGTGTAATGCAATGGTATGAAAAGTAACACACTTTTGATAGATAACTGGCAATAAACACCATCACCTAATTGGCATAATAGGCATATTAACATAAGGATCAATCACACCAGTCCATTTTAGAATTGTTAGAAGCTTCTAGGCCCTGGAACGCAACAATATCATCATGAGCAGATGCCAAGGATAGAGGAATATATAGATCTAGAACTCTTAGAGATTTCTCCAGTCATCAAGGACAGAAAGGATCTGGTTCATGCTAAAGGCCACATTGTGCACAGAAATCCTGGTTGGTACAGAAGGCCTTCAACCCCTGCTGTGGCCTGTATGACTCCAGTCAACACCCCCAGTTGACAGAACTCACTTCAGCTAAGATCAAGCAGGCATTTACACTACTTTGTTTTTGGTATTTGTTGAAACTCTTTTCTGGCACACATTTTTGTTTTTTTAATTTATTGTTCCTCTCTTCAGTCTCTTGATATGGATTGATTTATAAATTTAATAATAAATACTCTAGCAGTCATGCAGTATGGAGGACTTGACTGAGAAACAGACAAGACTTCCCACAGCCTGAACCATAAATGTACAACTGGATTCAAGGTATATGCAAAATGCCATAAAATTCAGACAAACCTGAATCTTTATGGCACAACACTTTGGTTTTCTCATTTCTTTTCAGCTTGTGCTGGCAAATTGCAAGGGAAAATAATACTAGCTCTCTATATAGTATGATCCAGAAGTTCATACATTTAAAAACTACCCACAGTCCATCAATTTTGAAGCTTTTGTCCCTAAAATATCCAACAGTTTATTCAAATGCTTAACTGCAAATTCTTCTGAAGGTGTTTAAACAAACATTACACAGTTTGCTTATATTTGACACTGAAGGAAAAAAGATCATTAAAATTCCTTAGTTTTTAAAAGCAGCTTTGAAAATATTTGATATGGTGACCAGCTGAGTAATAACTTTTGGAATTACCCTTTTACATTTTAATCACTGTTAATTAAGCCAGTCTGGTAAAATATTTACTAGGACCTCTTCATTTTGACGATACTGAAATCAGACTCATTTATCTAATAATAAGAGCCTCTATGAGCCAGTAATAGCCAGACGGAGTATCCTGAAATGTCCATTAAGATAAAATAATGCTGCATCAGTAGCTTAATAAACTTGTCTTCTCTAGAAACTAAACCACTCAGTTTGCATCCCTGGGTTAATACATAGAAAACTGATTAATTACAGCAATAGCTAGGCCAGTGTTTTGTTCCTAAGGGCAGGAAGAGTAATAATTCATATCAACACCTCACCATATAATTGCTAAGGAACAAAGAATGACTTGCAGGTGGGAAGAGCAGAGTTCCACCCCAAATGTGTACATCACTGGCTGTATTGAGAGCATCAGACAGTTGACGATTGAGCTGCTCATCTTTAGTACTTTGTGTCTTTAATGTTTGGCATCTACGATCTTTATTAGGTAATGCTTCCTTCTGGGGAAGAATTAGATGTTGGCTGGCGTGTAATTAGTTGAAGTCTGCTGCCTGCACAATGACAGTCCACAGTCCCAATGAATAAACAAGACAGCTTTTAAAAAAAGGCTGACAAATGATTTTGTATGCTGCTTTGGATAGCACTCAGGCACAATACAGAAGCCAACTCTTAGGTTTCCTCCACTGCTCCACAGAGTGTCATTGATATTTCAACTTCAGCTTTTCATTTCTGGCTTGCAGAACTGTCCTTTGAGAGAATGACTCTGAGAGATAGGTTTCAGCAGCAGGTGCTTCAGATCTCAGCCATTATGCTTTGAGAACATACAGATCTTAAAGTATTACAACTCTCACATAATTGCATTTATACCCCAATCCTGTCCACATGGCACATGGGTGCAAGCCAGGTTTGCCACATGGCAAGAATCATGTGTATAGGAAAGATCAAGAAGTGTCCTTGCATTAGCACAATGCACGTTGTGTGTCAGAGCAGCTTTCCAGTTCCTGCACTGCACAAGTGGAAGCAATGAAATATTTTATTTTCTGTGGCTCACAAGATGGGACAGAAGCAGCAAGGAGGAGAGGGCAAGGCAGGACAGGGAAGCAACTACAGACATCATCCCATCTGCAGTTGCAAGACTCAGCATAATTCCTTGAATGAATAGAACACTCAAGGCAGAAAACAGAGGGTGGGGGTGGAGGAAGCACAGTTGCTGTATCTTCTGTTGGTGTGTTAAAGCCTAACCCTAGTCCTAACCCTTAACTCTTAAAGCTTTTGGAAGTTTAGGCACAACCTCTGGATGAGACCTGTTGAGTCTGGCAACTATTCAATTCTCCCACAGATTATGTGGGCCTCCTAGCTAGAGTAATATTTGCTAGATCTTCACAAGGACAGCCGTGGGTACATTCTTAAAATCAGTGTTTCTTAGCCTTTTTAGTAACTCCCAGACAAAAATTAAAAGCTTTCATACACATTTTCCACACCAAGATGTTAAAACTTAACTTATTAACTATTCATAATAATTAATCTCTTATTAATTATTCATAATAATTAGTTAATACACATTATTGATCATTTACAGGATCTATGTGTGTCACTGAGAGCACCAGGGGTAGGGGGTTTTGAAAGGTAATGAGCATTTCTACACATGATAAAGAGTTATGTGGGAAGTGGGTAGAAAATTACACCCACAAAACTCTTCCCTGCAGCATCTGGGAATCCTAGTAGCAAAGTCCAGCAAGGTGATACTAACCACTAGGAAAAAATATTCTGGGGAAAAACTCCAACTCATTTATCACAATTGAAACCCCACTGGTTTCAGTCAACCTACTCCAAGTATGCTAAATATGGATCCAACCCAATATTACATGACATTAACTCTGGCTGAATCATGCCTTGTGTTTCTCTGACTATAGCACCCTGCTAAAGTCAGCAGGTTGCACATACAGCCTGATCCATAAAATGGATATATCAAAACATTGTAAAAGCTCAACAAACCCACAAAAACAGTATTTCTGTTGCATGTGGCAACATAACCTCTTGATATTCAAGAATTGGCAGACTCTCTCCTCATGATTTAATTTGCGAAGCACCTAAATCTTTCCTGTGTATTCCATTTCTATCCCACCACTGATGAATTTGTACAAATCACTAGGCACACCATCAGCATTACAGTTTTCAAAATGCTATGACAATATTTAGACATTTTACTGAAGTTTACATACAATACATATTACACGAAAACAGTAATGCAATCTACAGACAGTTCTATCTGTCTTTCCTGTATTTTCTGCTTTGTTTTGCCAAAATGTCTCAGAGGGAGTCTAAATTTCACGTTCTCAGTTCATTTATTATTTCTCTAATAAAGGAAGCACATTTTTCATTTTTGAGAATAGATGATGGCCCTAAAGCAAAACTTTAGTAAGCAGTCATTATTATTATACATCATTTCCCCACTACCAAGGAAGCAGTAAATCTCAATTCTCAATCATATTTCATAGTGAAAAAAAAATGCTTGGATCTCCTGAAGATAACCAAAGCCAACACTTATCGAAGACACAAACTCAGCCATCATCAGTTTCCTGCCACCTGTACTCCTTTGGGTATTGGATGGGATTTGGCCTTTGCTTGCACAGCCACACAGGATTTTTGGATCATATTAAATACTTTTTAGCTGAACATTCAAGCTGGAGCTTCCGCTAAATGTTTAAATAGCCAACTGAACTTGATTGCAACTGTTCCTTATAAGAAGAAAGTGTAATTAAAATTAGAAACACAGTAAATTAATAAACAAGTCAAGTGTGGCCTTGATGTAGCTTGTGAACTCCAAAGCGAAAGAAATAATTGCCCCCCTTTTTTTGAAAGATAAGAGAATAATTTAATGACAACAAAACAGTCAGCATTCTCTTTGCCAGAAAACTAAAATCAATTAAGAATTAATGTTCTGCGCCAACAACAGGTAAGCCTGCATGAAGGTAGCTATAGTTGTAAAAACTAGCATTTACAATTTGAAAGGGTTCCAACCCTTTATTTATTTATTTATTAAAACATTTTTATGCCGCCCCGTTCGCCGAAGCCTCGGGGCGGCTTACAACAATATGACATAAAAGTTATATTTCGAGTAAATAAAGATCTGTCCCATAATATTATGTATTATATAAAATCGACACTGAGGTTTTAGAAGATATATTACAGTAGATATCAAATATTCAATGAATATATTATATTTGATTATTCCTAAGTCGAGGGAGATGGTCTCAGGTATGGTGCTGGGTTTCAGGTGAAGAACACCTTGTTGAACAGGAATCAGAATTTCACAGCAGGTATAACAATTATGAGTTTTTCCTCATGAGTCATCATTACTTGGTGCACAATTAGTCAAGCAGTAACTTTGTCTTGTACTCTACTCTTGTCTAGTTTTAGATGAGTCTATATTAAGGGGGCAAGGAGCAAATTCTTTCAGGGATTTTTCTAACAGTTTCTCTACCTGGGCCTGGCCTTGGTTATGCTTGGAATAAGTAGTTGACCTAAATGTGTGTGTTTGCAGGGGGGGGGGTGAGATGCCAGAGAAGCTAAGAGCAATCCCACCAGGAGGCCAAACCGACTTACCAGGCTAATCTCTTAGCATGGTCACCCAAGGCAGAATGGTTAAAGCAAAGACACCAGAATAAGATGCATCCACCCCTTTCACAAGTAATGGTCACATCTGCTAAAGATGGTATCTTGGGCAACAGTTGAAGGCAACAGTAGCAAAAGATTTTTGTGCTCAACTAACTGGTCGATACTGTGCAAAAGGAGACAATGGTAAACTATTTCTAATATTGTTTCCTTGAAAACCCTATGATAAAACATAGGAGTTCAAGAGGAAATTGATAGCACACCAAAACAAGGCATGCTGATAATCCTAGGTGACATGAATGCAAAAGTAGGAAACAAGGTGGAATCAACTGTTGTACGAAAATTTGGCCTGGGGGTAAGAACAACTCGTAGAATTTTCTGAAGCCAGCATTCTGTTTCTTGTAAATACATACTTCAAGCCAATACTCAAACATCACTAGATGACCAACACAGAAATCAAACAAACTATGTAAGCAGGAGATGGAGAAGCTGTACTCTTCTTGCCAAAGCAGGAGCAGATTTGCAGTAGAGACCATTAACGCTAAAAATTAAAAAACAGTGTCAAGCCAAAAAGCTAAAAGAGAACACTAACAGAAATATAATGCCAAAATATCATTTAAATAATATTCTTCAGGGAATTAAAGTCCACATAATGATTTGGAATAGTCATATTAATTGACCATGAACCAGAAGAACTGTGGACTGAAAAAAGAGACATTATTAGGGAAGAATGCCAAAAAAATAATTCCTGAGGCAAAAAGAAAGACAAAGACTAGATGGATGACAGAAGAACAATCACATTTGCTAAGGACAGGTGAGAAACAAAAGCAAAAGGTAACAGAAAAGCAGTCAGAATCCTGAATGCCACGTTTCAGTGACTATCAGGTAGAATGATCAGTGCAAAGAAACAGATGAGAGCAATAAAAGAGGAAAAACAAGAGACCTTTTCCAGAAGATCCAAGTATTCAAAGGGAACTTCAAACACAGATTAGGAATGCTAAAAGACAAACAAGAAGACACACTGTCTGATCAGCAGAAAATAAAGAGGTGGAAATAACATGCAGAAGGGATGAAAGGCTGACAGACATCTTCAAGAGGAATCCTATCAGGAAGAGCCTTCAATATTAGAAAGTAAAGTGAACACTGCTCTGAAAGCACTTGAAAGGAACAAAACATATTGGTATCCTCTCACATATGAGATCATAAAAAATTGCCTGGCACCAAATTTTGTTATAGCTTAACACCATTGCTGTGTGTACCTGCTTTGTGAAGGATGAGTGTAGGCAAATATGAAAGAAAAAACAAAGAGTTTGATTTCACCAATTGTCCAAGTGTTTCTTTGAAACGTGTTAAAGTTTGTATGTATTCAAAATGAATTATATGCATGTATGTGCATGGGCATTACTGTAAACAAGAAGTTGTTGGACCATTGTCCATAAACTCAACAAGAGAGGCTTATTTTTATAAGTTTAAGGCATAAGTTTAAGGCATTCTGTTGGCCAGTGAAGTAACATACTATTACTGCATGCTCGAATGAAGTCTGTGAAGGCCTTTCATTCACATGTTTAAGTTGCACTCCCTGAGATGAACTGTGCCATCCATCCAACTGAAAAACTGGGTGCGTGTATGTAAATAGAGGAAAGATTTCCTTTGGCCCTGGTGGAAAGGTCCATACCAAGTTCTCAGACTGTAATCAAATACCAAGGCCAACAGTGGTGAAAGAACTAGAAGGGGCCGAGTTACAATGTAAGGAACCTCTGAACCCATAGAAAATAGGGTCAGAGAGCAGGGTGATGTGCTAGTAACTTCTCCCCTGCAGAAAAAGCTAATATCCATCCAATTTTGCTCTAACAAAAAATAATTATTTGCTGGTGTTGCCTGTCTCTCTTACAGTCAGACAACAAACAAAAGGAACTTCTTTTTGTACCCAACAGTAAAGAGGATAGCAATATAATTCTTCCAAGCTGCAAAGATTGAATCTTTCCAAATTCTAACAGGGATATGTTAACAAATATGGAAAACAAAACAATGGCCCACAAACTGGAAACATTCAATATACATTCCAATCCCCAAGATCTGAGATGCAAAAGAGTGCAGCAACCATAGGACAATTGCACTACTTTCCCATGCAAGCAAACTGATGCTCAAGATGTTGAAACAAACAATATTACCCTATATGGAGTGAGGAATGCCTGACATTCAAGCTGGATTTTAAAAAGGATGAGGCAGTCAGGATCATACTGCAAATCCACTTTGGCTACTGGAGTGCACCAAAAATTTTCAGAAGATCAGACTATGCTTCATGGACTGCAGCAAAGCCATAGACTGTGTGGATCAGAAGAAGCTATGGATGGCCCTGAAAGAAACAGGAGTGCCTCATCACTTGATCATTCTGATGCTTACTGTGAAAAAGAAGCTACCATGAGGGCAGAATATGGGGAAACAAAATGGTTTTCCACAGGCAAAGGTGTCAGACAAAGATGTATTTTTTCTCCCTATCTGTTCAATCTATACACAGAACATTTCATAAGAAAAACTGGATTAGAATCAAAGGAAGGAGTAAAAATTAGCAAAGATAATCAATAATTTAAGATATGGAGAAGATTCC
Organism: Varanus komodoensis; assembly: GCF_004798865.1. Taxonomy (NCBI): domain Eukaryota; kingdom Metazoa; phylum Chordata; class Lepidosauria; order Squamata; family Varanidae; genus Varanus; species Varanus komodoensis. The sequence goes on along the minus strand of NW_025336087.1, from coordinate 16,131,353 downwards.
ATACTACTGGCAGAGAGCAGGAATGAACTGAAATGACTTCTGATGAAAGTGAAATAAAAAAGTGCAAAGGCAGGACTGTAAAAATCATGACTACACAACTTTAACAAAGCAATAGTTGTGAAAGATTTTGCATGCCTTGGCAGAGTCATCAATTCAAATAGAGACTATAACAAAGAAGTTAGAAAATGGAAACTGAAAGGAAGCAATGAAGGAACTAGAGATCAACAAGAGTAAGGCAGTTTCACTGGAGGCAAAGGCCAAGATCATCCACACTATTGTATTCCCTATCACTATGTATGGGTGGGCAAGAGTGAAAAAAGATGACCAGAAGAAAATTGATATGTTTGAAACATGGTGCTAGAGAAAACCTTGTGGATACCCTGGACCAATCAAGACAAACAAGTGGGTCCTCATTCAAATCAAGGCAGAACTTGCCCTGAAAGTGAACTGGAGACTGATTGAAGAAGACAATAATGCTACGGAAAGACAAAGGCAGAAGAAAAGTAAGAGCAAATGTGACCTGCATCAATTCCATAAAGGAAACCACAGACCTGAGTTTACAAGACCTGAACCGGGCTGTCACAGTCAAAACACTTAGAAAGGCATTCATTCTTATGGTTGTCACATTTGAAGACTTGACAACACCATAGTATGTGGGTGTATTGTGTGCATACTGTTATATAAAAATATTATGACTAAAGGATGGCTATTAAGACCAGTTTTCGTCAACCTTTTATGTTTGTGATTTGTTTCATTACCTGATGATGTGTAACTTCATATCTGTAAATAACATACACAACTGAATATAGGAAGCTGCCTTTACATTTCTGTGAACTACCCAGAGAGCTTCTGCTTTTGGGACTTATAAAATGCAATAAATGAATAAATAACAAGGTCGAATCAGTAGAGTAAATTACTCTCCACTGTTTCAGGCAGAAGTCTTTCCCAATCTTAAGAGATGTCACTATTGAAACCGGGATATTTTTCACACTTTACTCAACTAGTTAGACTTTTATACTGATCAAAGTAATTCTTAATTTCTTGTGGGAGCAGTATTTTCTTCATTTTATATACACTGTATAAACAAACACAGAGCTCTTTCCTAAAATAATAAGTCAAGGAAGAACAAGACATTTAGAGTGTTTTGAAAAGAAAAAGCAAGTGAGATTTGCAACACAATCCTATACCAACTTCAGTGAAGCTTCTTCAAAATAAGTGAGCCTAGGAATGCATCCTGAAAAAGGGAAATCGCCCTTTTGGTCCTATGACTGTTTAATGAAAGTGAAACGATCTCATTCAGCTTTAAAAAAATACTTGATAAGCAAATATTTCTCTACCAGTATCTACCTTCCAAAAAAAAAAAAATTACCATAGTCCTCCCCCTCCACTAAAACATTTTATGGGGGGAAAGGATCCCCCTCATGTATAATTACATAATTATTTTACAAGAAACAGTCAATGTGGTATAGTACGGCCTTCCCCAGCCTGATGCCTTCCAGACACACGGACTCCAACACCCAGAAGTCCCAGTCGATGCTCCGCTGGATGTGAATTCTGAGAGAATTCTTCAAAGGCCACCAGGTTGGGAAGAGGTGGCATGGAGAGGAAGTTGGGGTTGCATAGGAACTACAGTGTCACAGGTGTTCCTCACCGCATCCCCTCGAAAAACCATTCAACTTGGAGCAGAGGCAGCCAGGTTCACAGCCTCCCCTTAGCCATGAAGCTCACCAGGTAACCTTTTGATGGAAATGACTCCACCAAAGCTTCCTCACAGGCTCATTGTGAAGATAAAAGAACATGTACACTATCTTGAGCTTCCAGAAGCAAGTATAGGATTAACACCTCTCTGTCTCTCTTGGAGGCAGTCTGGTTGGCAACCCTTCAGTGGCAGAAGCCCAGTCCTCTCCTCAAGTGACCACCTAGAGCTTGACAGTTGGTACAGGCAGCAGCACACAGGCCCAATGTCAGCAACTTAGGCCACTATGTGCATGGCAAGGGCCTACTGGGATTGGCACAGCATGTTAAAGGCATGTCATAATGAGGGAGGCAGTGAGCCAGGCATGTGCAGGATGACAGGTGCCCGTACTATTAATTTTACTCGTGCTTATTCCTAATTTAGTATCAGAGAGGCAGGTGCAAACTCTACTTTTATTCCTCTCATCGTGTCGCTGCAATGCTTCGAGTGTGTTCCAAAGCAAAAACTGCACATTCTTAGCATTTTTCTTCCTTTCTCCCCAGACCCTGGGGACAAATGTTGGTTGCATGCTTCACAATGAGTCCACAGGGCACTGCAAAGCAGACCGCTGTAAGGCCAAGAAGTCCAGGGTCTGACGTTACCTAGCCTCCACTACGGCACCCCTTCGTCAGCAACACCTCTCTCTGCAGAAAGGGAGCCTTTTTTCCGAGCTCTGACGTCTACTGCATCGCGGAAGTCCTTGTTATCGCAGAGCGGGGCTCGTTGGCGCAATTTTGCTCCGCAAAGGCAACTCCCAGAGGCCAAGCAGACGCATGAGGGGCAAGCTGAGCAATCCCAACGCCCGGCCCATGCGGAGGCGCGAATGCCCACGAACTGCAAGCGAGCTCTCTGCCTCCGAGGGCATGCCAAGAGTCTCTTCCCAGCCACGGGAGGACGAGGGAGAGGGGAAAGAGAGAAGCCCCTTCCTGGCATTCCTCTTCCTCTTTCATACACGTACTACACCCGTTCAAAGGGCCCTTTGGAGGAACTTCTCTGCCTGCCAGCCCTCCTGTTATTAAAACTGCAGGAAAACCACACGATTACATTAAGACAGTCCGCTTCCTCAAGCACCACTCGCCTACCTCTGAAATTCTAAGTTCCGGCTTCTTTAAAATAATTTTAAAAACTACCCTCCGCCTTTCTGTTCTTCAGCCAACGAAATAGCAGCACCGACGCATTCCCCCAGTCCTCATGCCTAGTCCGGCCCACCGCCTCCTCCAATCAGAACACAGAGCCCGGCTTCGCTTGCGCCTATCCGGGGTCTCCCTCTCCCTCATCCAATCAGCAGGCACCCGAGGGCCCGTGCTTGCCGTCATCCGCCCCTTGACTACCGGATGTGTGATGTGGCTCGTGGCGGTGCGTAACTATGGTAAGTGCCGCGTTCGGGGTGACCGAGGGGGCTTCTCCGGTCATCTTTGTCTTTTCCTTTCCGCGTTTGTAAGGCTTGGACTTTAGCAGTACGGAAGGGGCTGGGAATGAGGCCCTCTTGCTAGGGTCAACGATGCGCATTGTCATGCCTCCTCTCACTGCCATGAAGCGTCGCCCACCTTCTGTCCCCTCTCCTCTGACCTGCAGTAGCGGCCTAGCCTGAAAAAAGGACTGCTAGTATCGGGAAGGACGTCACCTGTTATCTATTTGCTTTTCATCTCCTCCTTTGTGTGGCATTTGATGGAGAAATTCTCTTGGGAAACTTCTTCCCCACCCTTCCCCCGTTTTTTCCGTTGTGGCTGCCTTCTTTCCTGGTCTTTTAATGCATGTATACTTTTACTTCATTTGACTTCAAAACAGCTTTGAAAATCTTCACAAGTGCATTGTAACTAATAAAGTATTTCTTTAAAATTGCACGGTTTTTATACAGTTCTAATCTGTTCTACCCAGGTTTCAGTATGCTTATGCAAATTTCTGTAAGTGAAATGTTCAAGCAGTATTTACTAAACGATTATACATGTATTTTGTACCCATGCCTTTCTGTCAAGAGCAGGTGCTCAAGATGGCTAGAATTAGTAGGTACTTATATCTGGGCAACCTCTTCTTTCCATGCTTACATGAAAAAAACTGGAAAAAAATAGTTTTCAGTCTCGCATGCTCTCATTTGAGAGGGCATAGGATCGTAGTTCTAATGTTTCTTGGCATTTTATTTATGTATTTACTAAGTTTGTATAAAAACCAACAATTAGCATAATACTTTCTGAGTGGCCATTACAATGAAATACCAATAACATTAATAAAATAATACAATTAAAATATTATAATTGACCAAATAAAACATTATATATAAAAACAACTTTTAAAAATTAATAAATTAAAATTAAAACCAGTGCTTTTGATACGAATAGTTTAGTGCCATAGGTGCATCGAAAAAGGAACATTTAAAATTCAAAGCTATATCATATTTAAATTTGGGAGGATTGAACTATACATTCTATCGAATGTGAATATGTTTTTAATAGAAGCTTACAAAATTCATAGGAAACAGCAAAATAAAATTCAACATGGGAAAACACAAAAGTAGAGGTGGGGTAAATAGGGATAACTTGTAATGGTTTTAGTTACACATGACTACAGGTTTATTTGCAGCAGAACATGGAAACTTACTTGAGCAAAAAGCTTCATGGAAAGTGTGTATTTTGGGGAAGATCTTCCATGGGACAAGTAATTTTTTGATAACAGTAGGACCTAAATATATTTAACACTTGGCAGGTGTATTTGTTTGAGTAGCTCTTGAAAGTGTAGCTGTGCAACTTGTGCATGATTACTGTGAAAAACATTCCTGTGAATGCAACAAAGCTTATGTCCAGGTAAGCATAAATAGTTGTGACCTGTGGCTGTAATCTTAAACTTTTGTCCTGAAAATTACTGGTGAATCCAGCAAGTGGGCAGAGAATTGTACAAGGTAGGAAAAAGAGAGTCTTGTAGTTTCAGTTAAAGTAACAGATATTCTGTGTTTATTGTGAAATATAAATAAATGTAAAGCATAAAACTCATTACCGCCAATAATAGAAGCTGCTCAGAGCTTCAGGTAGGCAGCAGTTTGTAAGAACACATGGTCCTAAATAACAACATCCTTCTGTAATTTTACTTTGCTCCAAACTTTGGAGGGATAGAAGGAAACATCAGTATATTTTCTCTATTAGAACCAGAAGGCTGGTTTAGTGTTGTAGCCCTGCTACTTCACCTAGATGTAATATATGTGATCACACAGGTGCACAAGGGCAAGTTGGGGCCCATATCTAGAGATCAGTATGATGGATGGAGTGTTGAACTTGACTCAACTTTAAGTGCAGCTCTACCATAGACTATGCTGAGTGATAGTGACTGAATAGCGCATTTCATAGTTGGGGGATAATGAAACATTCACTGTTGTAATTTGCATGGAAGAAAGATGGAACACAGAGGCAGCATTCCTTCTGCCTCATTCAAGTGGTACCAAACATTTCATTGTAATGTATGCTAAAATAGCTTGCTTAGGTTTTCCGGTTTTTAGGTGAAACTTTAACTCATAGTATTTGTGATATGTCGGAACTCCGTATGACTGAATTGCAACTAGGAAAAGTCTCAGGGTGTGCATTCCATCTGTGGGCAAAGCCAAGATATGATTATTACTTGTTATAAGTCTGTTCAGAAGTAAGCATGAGAAGGGTTCTGCATGCCTATTCAGACATAAGCGGGACTGAATTATATGGCAGTAATTTCAAGTAGAATTCCAAATACCAAGTTTCATTTTTACTCACAAGTAAGTAGGATGAGTCTCAGAAGTAGCTTACCCATTCCCTGCTTCTCTCCTGCAGGTAACACCTTTCCATTCAGCTGCTGATCATGCTTTTCTCAGTGGGGTGGGTTATGGGATAAGGCCTGGGAAAGAAGCTGGGAGGCCAGATGGGGGCTCACTGAAGGCCAGAGTTTCCATGTGCTATAAATGGCTGCCTTCTCTGTTTTGTAGAGTTAACTGCACTTTTCATGTTACTCTATGTAAATCACTCATCTAAAAAAGCAGATGTCTGTTTTTTGTACATCAGCTTCATCTCTCCAGGCTAGTAAGTTTGAAGCTGTATTTGCAATGATACTATATGCCTGAATTCAAGTTCCTACTTGTCAGAGTTCTCAACAATCTGTCACACTTAAGCATAACCAAGAAATGCAATCCATAATGAGGCCATGTAGGCAGGAACAAAGGAAGACCCTATTCATCTTCATAGCTCCCAGACTTAGTGACACTGTCTGGCAGCAACTTTCCACCCTAACCCTTTCCCAGTCTGGAGATGTCAGAGATTAAATCTAGGACCTTTATCATGCAAAATTGAGCTATAGCCCTTATCCAATGATAGCAGATTTGGTTCTCAGCATCTTATAAGAACAGACTTAGCCCTCCCCACTCTAAGATTAACTGCTAAATTTACACAAATGTGGGGATGCTATATTTTGTATGGAAAATTTTCCATACTATATATTTCTGTGTTTAACCACAGTTGTCCAGGCTGTTGTACTGCAATCAATCATGTTAGATGGCCTAATTATAGGATATGAACTTCCATAAGTTATTCTTCTAGACAAGCATTGATATCCGAGTGCTCATTTGCCCATGGAGGAACTGAAAAATAAGATATAACTCCTTGCTGTGCACAATTCAGTTCATTCCTGGCTGGGTCTGGACCACACTTACATATGCTAGCATTTTTCAATAGCAAACTAAAGGAAAATTGAAGCTTAATATTGTGATTGCCCTTTCACTTAGCCTAAGAATGTAAGAGTCATGCTAGATTGCCCGTGGGATCCCACAATCGGCACAAGTGCGACAACACAAGTTCACCATCCTTTGCCCACAGACCCACATCCATACTGTAGTGAACTGAATTAGATCTCTTCAATTTGAAATGGAACCAATGACCAGTGCAAGTAGTTGAAAGTACTATAGTTACCTCAGCAAAAGAAAATTAAACTGTTGAAAAGACATCAGCTCTCTTTGGGTATATATCCTAATAATAGTGTGTTCTTTCAGTGGAATAATTTTTGATAAGTATAAAAAACATAAGGAACATAAAAAACATAAGGAAGTGTACGCTGTTGTCTTTACATTTTTACAAACTTGTCAAGAAAATAATTTCCACATAAAGCTATGATGTTGTTTGACTATAAATGCAAACTATAGCGTGTAATTAATTTAATTCCCCCCAAGCAGATATTTCAGTTCAAATATTTTCTAGCTGTTGAAGACATCTTTGATATAATTATGCTTCATGTAAAATTAACATGAATTAGACTAGCCTTTCTATTTATTGAGATATTCTGTGTGCTTATTGAGGAAGGTGTATTGCAAACTAAGGATGAGTCAAAATATTCTAAATCAGATAACGCTATTCGGAGCATTGGAAACTTTACCAGTTCTACTTTTTCCAGACAGCCCACATCATTATTAATTTATACTCCAGTGGCTATAATGCCTATGGGGAAACATAAACTACTGTACCTTTCAATAATTCTGCAGTGATGTTACAGTCTTGCTTATCACTGATGGAGCGTGGCCAAGGGAGCAGTGTACATCTGATACTCACTGTGTGCTTGAATTGTGCAAGTCTTCCATCTGTATGCACCTCATCCATCATAATGAGCTAGCTGCATAATATTTGCTAAGCTGTAAATCAGGAGTTTTAGATCACTTTTATTATTTTTGTTTGCCTGCAAACTAGAACTTAAGGCTGGTTTGTGGTCCATATACCATTAGTAAGGGCAGCCTTCTTTTTAAAAAAAGTATGTTTTTGACATTTAGGAAATTTAGGGAGTATAGATGTACTGGAGTGGTCCACGATGCAAAGATGTAGTACACCCTCACAAATCACAATTTTCATCTCACCTGAAAGAGATGGAGAAACTAATTAATGGAACAGGAAGAATTTTTGAAGGCTAAGTCATAACTTCTATTTTGTTTTGTTTTTTTCCTTTTAGTCTGCAATCTTCAATTTTCAGAGTCTGCTGACAGTAATTTTGCTGCTTATATGTACTTGTGCATACATAAGATCTTTGGCTCCCAAATTACTGGATAACAATCAGACTGGGTAAGTGAATGCCTAAAATTTGGGGGGAATGAGAAGTACATGTAAATTACTACATATTAATTTTCTTTTCACATTATTGACAGAAGAAATTTGTATTAAGTATTCTGAATATGTGAATGCTTAGCTCCACATTTTAATTCATTTATCACAACCATTTTCATAAAGTTCTATCTTTTAAAGCAAGATTTTGTTTTGGGGGGGAACAGGTGCGATTGTGGCCGCACTCTGGGTGTAATCGCAGCCATTTCCCCCTCTCAGCACAATTATTGCCACCTCCCCCCCCAAGCACGACTGCAATCGCACCCGTGCAGGAAAGGCGGGCGCAATCGTGATCGTCACCTGATGTGGAGTTTGCAACCTGCGGCAAAATTTTTATGAAATTTCTGTTTGCAACCCGATTTAGTCGTGAACTGAGACATTTGTGAGCCAAGGTACCACTATACAATGTAATCCTAATAGAAATATAATGCACAATAAATGCAATGCACTTGAATCGTCCCAAAACCACCTCCCCCCCCCCACCAGATCCATGGAAAAATTGTCTTCCACAAAACCAGTCCCTGGTGTCAAAAAGTTGGGAACCACTGATAGTAAAAACAACAAATCCTAAGGACTCTCAACAAAAAAACCCAAACCCACGGCTGAAACAAAACTGGTGCAAATGTTATTTGAAATGGAAAGATATACATTCCAGTGAGGCTATTTCATAATCTGGGCACCAGAGTTCAAAAATTGTCAGCAGAGTGACTATACATAAGACCTCAGGAGCTAGATGAAGTTCTCAGATGGGTTCATGTGGCAAAGCAGTACCTAGGATACCCTTCATTCTAGGCCATTTGGGAATTTAAAAGCCAACACTAGCACCTTGACCTAAACTTGAAAACAGCGATAGCCAGTGAAGCTGGTACACAATACCATAATACCATGTGTACTTTGTATAACCTTCAAACACAGTGCTACAAAGATGCATTGCAATATCTGACCTGGACAAGTCTTAATATGGGCTGGTCTTAGTTCTCTAGAAAAGGATGCAGTTAACAAGTTTCTTTTAAAAAGAAACATCACCACTACCTGCATTTACAGAAGGATCCAGTTGGATCTAGAAGTAACCCCAAACCTGTTTCTTCAGGGAAGTGCAGTTCTTATCCCAAAAGCTGAAGTCTCCTCAGATGGGATTTCTGATGGTCTCAGAGGAGACTTAAACTCCTGTTTCATCTTGAATAACTTTTAGTTTGTTCTTCAGTTCCAAAACTGTCTCCAAACAGCAGTTCAGAACTATGCTTTCCTCCACAAAGTTAATTGGTAGAAATTGCAATTATTATGTTAGGAAGATTCAAATACAAATAGAGAAAAAATCTTTTTCACAATGGCTAGAAGAGTAAACTTTGTACTGTGTGTCTTGAGATAGTAAAAAGATCTTTGTGCTATGTTTCCTTAGGAGATTGGGGCAAATACCGCACTTCAGCTGTATAACATAAAGAATGGATTGCTTTTAAAAAGTAGCTGCTTCTACCGTGTTTCCCAGAAATAAGACCTAGACTATTTATTATTTTATTTATTAAAACATGTTTATGCCGCCCCATTCGCCGAAGCCTCGGGGCGGCTCACATCATTAAGTTAAAATAATTATAATATAAATTAAAATATAAATATAAAATTAAAATACAACAGTACAGTATAAAATAAGCCGCCCTGGCCAGATAAAACCAATAATGTTAACAGTTAAAATGCCGCTTGAATAAAAAGGTCTTCGCCTGGCGCCGAAAAACAAATAACGACGGCGCCAGGCGGACCTCTCTGGGGAGCGTGTTCCATAGCTTAGGCGCCACCGCAGAGAAAGCCCTCCTCCGAGTACCCACCCTCCTAATTTCTTTCATGGAGGGTTCCCGGAGAAGGGCCTCCCCCACCGATCTCAAGGGGCGGCTGGGCATATATGGGTGCAAGCGCTCCTTCAGGTAACCAGGACCCAAGCCGTTTAGGGCTTTATAGGTCATCACCAACACCTTGAATTGGGCCCGGACTTCAATGGGAAGCCAGTGAAGCTGACGGAGAACTGGGGTCATGTGAACACAACGCCCAGTCCCCGTCAGCAGCCTGGCAGCTCCGTTTTGAACCAGTTGAAGTATCTGGACCGTCTTCAAGGGTAGCCCCACGTAGAGCGCGTTACAGAAGTCGAGACGGGAAGCCACCAATGCATGTGTCACTGTCGCAAGGCAGTCATACTCCAGATAGGGGCGCAGCTGGTGGATCAGCCGAAGCTGGAGGAAAGCGCTCCTCGCCGCTGCGGTCACCTGAGCTTCTAGTGAAAGCTCCGGGTCGAGGAGCACTCCCAAGCTGCGAACCTTGTCCCTAAGAGGGAGTGCAACCCCATTCAGAACAAGGTTCAGTTCACCCTCTCCAAAGGCAGAACCACCAACCAACAGGACCTCCGTCTTGTCTGGATTGAGTTTCAGTTTATTGGCCCTCATCCAGCCCATTACCTCGGCCAGGCACCGGTTCAGTACAGCCACTGCCTCACCTGGATTGGTGGAAAACGAGAGGTAGAGCTGGGTATCATCAGCGTACTGATGGTTCCGCAGCCCACACCTCCTGATGACCTCTCCCAGCGGTTTCATGTAAATGTTGAACAGCAATGGGGACAAAATGGACCCCTGTGGCACTCCATGGCATAACTGCCATGGCGCAGAGCCATAGTCCCCCAGCACCACCTTCTGGAACCGGCCATCGAGATAGGAGCGGAACCACTGCAAAGCAGTGCCTCCAACCCCCAATCCCGCAAGCCTGTCCAGAAGGATACCATGGTCGATGGTATCGAAAGCCGCTGAGAGGTCCAGGAGAACCAACAGGGACGCACTCCCCCTGTCTTTCTCCCTGCACAGGTCATCGTACAGGGTGACCAAGGCAGATTCAGTACCGTACCCGGGTCTGAAGCCGGACTGAAATGGGTCCAGATAATCAGTTTCATCCAAGAGTGCTTGGAGTTGTCCCGCCACCACTCGCTCTAACACCTTGCCCAAAAACGGGATGTTGGCCACTGGTCTATAATTAGTGGCCATCTCTGGATCCAGTGACGCCTTCTTCAGGACCGGTCGGACTACCGCCTCCTTTAAAGGGGCAGGCACCCGACCCTCCCTCAGAGAAGCGTTAATCACTTCCAAAATCCAGGTCCCAATCCCGTGCTTGGAATTATTTATTAACCAAGACGGGTAAGGGTCCAATAAGCAAGTGGTGGGACGTACTCGTCCAAGCACCTTGTCCACATCATCGGGCCGCAATAACTAAAATTCATCCAATAATTCTGGACCAGACGGCGGCATTGGCGTCTCCCTTAAAACCTCTGTATCAATAGTGGAATCCAGCTCGTGACGAATCTGAGCGATTTTCTCCCTGAAATGCCTGGCAAAGTCGTCACAGCGGGCCTTTGAGGGTGGAACCAGGTCTTCTTTCGGACCTGGACAAACCAGGCCCTGCACCACTCGAAAAAGCTCCGCCGGACGGCATTGTGAGGAGGCAATGGAAGCGGAAAAATATCTCTTTTTCGCCGCCCTCACCGCCACAGCATAGCCCCAATAGTGGGCTCTCAAGTGTGTTCGGTCAGATTCATCACGTGATTTCCTCCACCTACGCTCTAGCCGTCTCCCAACCTGCTTCATCGCCCTCAATTCAGGGGTATACCAAGGGGAAGAGCGGGCTCTGCCCGGTGGGAGAGGGCACTTAGGAGCGATCGTGTCTACAGCCCTGGTCATCTCCCCATTCCACAGTTCGACCAGAGCCTCGACAGGAGCACCCGTCTTGTCAGCCGGAAACTCCCCCAGGGCCTTCGGGAATCCTTCCGGATCCATCCGGCTCCGGGGGCGGACCCACACAATCGGGTCTGCACCCTTACAGAGGGAGAAGTCGCTCTTGAGCACAAACCTCACCAGGAAGTGATCTGACCATGACAGGGGAGTCAAACATAGATTCCTCACCCTCAGACCACCCTCTTCCTGTCCCGTCGAGAAAACCAAGTCCAGGGTGTGTCCACGTTCATGGGTCGGGCCGATGACATGTTGAGACAGCCCCATGGCCGCCATGGAGACCATGAAGTCCTGAGCCGCCCCAGTCAGATCAGTCTCGGCATGGAGATTGAAGTCCCCCAGGACCAACATCCTGGGGGTCCTCAACACCAGGTCCAAGACGATCTCCGTCAGCTCAGGCAGGGAGACTGTTGGGCAGAAGGGTGCACGGTACACCAACAGAATCCCCAATCTGTCTTGGTCGCCCAGCAGGTGTCGTGTGCGCGGTGCCTCTTCTGCCGGCGCTCTTCCCCCGGCCGCCGCCGGCGCTTTTCAGGGCGCGGGGCTTCCTCCCTCCGACGTTCGCTGCGCCCGGCCACGCCTCTCACACATGCCGGGCGTGGTGGCAGTCAGGGCAGGTGGTGGAGTCCGGGGTGCGGGCGTTTGCTGCCTCTGCCGCTGCCGCGCGCGCAGGTGTCGTGTGCGCGGTGCCTCTTCTGCCGGCGCAAGTACTGTTTTTGGTACTTGCTAAAATATAAGACCTACCCCAAAAATAAGACCTAGCTGTGTTTATTCCCAGGGCCAAGGGGATCATAGAGCCTTTTTAAACTTTATTTTTTAACTTAACTTTAACTTAATGCACTGTGTGGAGGAAACATGCTTATGCAGCTCTGCTCCCTCCGCTCCCTGCCCTCCACACAGAGCTGCATAAGCCGATGCTTCCTCTATAGCGCCGGCTCCTGTTATAGGCAGAGTGATACCAAATGTACAAGTATAAATGCTGTTGTACATGAGTAAGTGTGGATTGTTGTACACATTAAAAAATAAAAAAATAAGACCTCAAAAATAAGACCTAGTATATTTTTGTGAGCCAAACAAATATAACACAGTGTCTTATTTTTCGGGGAAACACGGCACATGCCCAAGAGGTCTTTGAGGATTTCAGAAAAAAATACCTCCATCACCATGTTTCAATAAGTTCCATGGCAAACCAGTTTGTAGCTGAAGGGTCTTGGACAGTTATTCTTGGTATAACAATGGTTGTTTTTTTCCAAAGAAATAAAAATAAAAAATCAAGCAGGGCATGCTTAAATCAGTTGGCATGCTTTAAAGTTGCTTTTTGATTCTCACCCATAGCTACTGTATCTTATTTAAACTGTATATACTTGTTGGACTTAAAATACAGAATATCTTCTAATTTTTCTTAATGTATTTTCAGATTATTGGGAATATTTTGGAAATGTGCTAGGATTGGTAAGTGTGTGTTCTATCACCACTACAGCATCTGGATCTGTCTCTTTATGCTACTATCTATGGGGCTAATTGCAAAATCTGGGTAGGGAGACTTTGAGTGAGAAAAGAGCACTGGAAGAAAATGTTAGTCTTTCCCAAATGTCACATTTTCATGCCTCAAAACATCTTCATGGGATTTTTAACTAGCAAAATCAAAAACAATTCACTTGTCAACAATCTGTCCTGTCTAGTTTAACCCAAATATATAGTTGATTTTATATGGCCTTATTATGCTTAGACAAAGCTATAAATTAGCCTTTTGTTTAAAGATTCAAAAATTCTAGGAACCAGTATGTCATTTGGATTTTCTCCCCTTAAGACTGTTCTGCAGCTTTCTACAAATGATAAGTATAAATCTGCATGAATGTAGAAGGCAAGTTGCTCCCCTTGTGTTTAAGCAGTCTTTTGGATGCGTGTACCTTTAATCAAGCGTTGCCAATTCTAAAAGTGGTACTAACAGACATTTAATCCTAACAGATGATGGATACCTCTCTCAAGAAAATTAAGAGCAGAAAAATACAACACATGAAAATTGTGAAACTGTAGGAGGTGGACTTCCTCAATATTAATTATAACCAAATGTAGAATTGTAGACATTAATTCATACAGCCATTTGCAGTTTAATTAAATGTGTGCCAGATGATGACAATGTATTGTAATGTAATTGTGGTATTCTTACTGATGGGAAGAGTTACTGAGCTGTTTATTGCTATGGAAATTTTTATGTATTTACTAAATTAGTTTAGGTCTTGCAATATTCTTCAGTTAAAACATTTTTAAAATGTTACAAAATAGAAATACTGCTACAATTGTGTGCTGATCTATTGATCAAGATAATAATTTAGACATTGTATTGCTTTAGAGACTGGCAGTACCTATTGGCTGAGAGTCTCAGATGGCAAATTCATGTGTGCAAGGTGAGGGCAAACAGCTGGCTCAGGAGGACTGCAACACACAACCAAGTGCCCTTGACCCAACAACATTGATGACATAGTTCATTGAAGCCACGGTGCCTTGCAGAAATACTCACTCCCTTTGACATTCCCACATTTTGTTGCATTAAAACCTGGAATTGAAATGATTTAATGGGCATTTTATCTCTTGATGTACACAAGGTACTCAGTACTAGGAAGATGCAAAATGTTTTTATTGTGGCATAAAAGTTAACAAAAATAAACTAGCACTCCTTGGTTACATAAGTGCTCACCCCAGAGGCAGTACATGGTAGAAACACATTTGGCAGCAATGACATTGGTGAATCTTCTTAGGTAAGTCTCTATTAGCTGGATTTCACAATGTTTGGCCATTCATCCTGGCAAAACTTCTCCAGCTCGGTATTTAGATAGGGACCATTTCCAAGTTTTGCCACAGTTTCTTAATCAGATAGTGGTCTGGGCTTTGAATGAGCCCTGTTATTAAACCACTCCAGCATTGCTTTAGCTGAGTGTTTAGGGTCTTTATCCTGCTGCAAGGTAAACCTCCATCACAATCCCAGGTCCCTTGCAGTCTGAAACAGTTTTTTAAAAACAGAATTGCTGTGTCTTTGGCACCATCCCTCTTGCTCTCAATTCTGAAAAGTTTCCCAGTCCCTGATAAAGAAAAACTTCTCTACAACATGCTGCTATGGGGATGGTGTTCTGTGGACAATAAGCACTGTTGGCTTTGCACCACACCTAGCATTTTGCATTTGATAAGACCATTTTTGGTCTTATCTTACCAGAGAACCTTTTCCCACATACTGGCTGTTTCTCCTCCATGCCTTTTTACAAACTCTAAACAGGCTTTGCTATGGGTTTGTTTTAGCAGTGGCTTTCCTTTTGTCACTCTTCCATAAGGCCCAGGTTTGTGGAACATCCAGGTGATAGTTTGCTGATTGAGAGGGTCTCCCATATCACCTGCAGATCTCTCCAGATTCTTCAGTGTTGCCATTGGCCTCTTGGTTGCATCTCTGAATAATGTCTTCCGTACCTGGTAACTGTGTCTTGGTGAGCAGCCTTCTTTAGGCAGCGTCACAGCTGAGTCACAGTCTTTCCATTTTGTTGTTGTTCCATGCCTTCAAGATGTCTGCAACCTAGGTAGCCCCATGAATTAATGTCCTTCAAAATACCTTGCATTTGGCAGCCCTACTTAGCTCCAGAATTCAAGGCTGTGGGGGTCCATGTATGGAAATATTACATCCTATAGTTGGTCTTCTTCCACCTTTGACTTTCCTTAGCATGGCTTCTTGTGAGTGCTTCCTTCTCATGATATCCTTGTGGTATGACAGCCTCAGTTTCATAATTTTTGCTTTCTAGGGCAAGTCCTAGCTCGATCTAAGACCCACGTATTTATCTTTCTGTGGATCCAGGGTAATCGCAAAGCTCTCCTTCAGCCTTATGTTTGAATGTATCAGTGTTCTTCCTGTCAGCTTTCTTCATCATCCACCCATCATACCCATGCATAGTGATTGGGAATACAGTAGTGATCTTGGTTTCTAGTGAAACATCCTTACACTTGATGATCTTTTCCATTGCTGCCCTTTGAAGTATCCATCTAATTTTATTGGTTGCAATCTCCATTTGAGTCATTATAAGCAGAATATTTTACAATTTCATTTTCATAATTTGGGATATTTTTATAAGCCTCACTGGTACTTCTACATAACTTTATCCCAGAGCTGTTTTGATAGCTTCTTGGTGTTCATGCATACTTCAAGTGATAACAACGTCCATTAAATTTATTTCAGTTCCAGGATGTAAGAAAACAAAAACTAGAAAAGTCAAAGGCAGGGTGAATACTTCTGTGGGGCATTGTACATTCTAAGGAGTAAGGCCTATTATTAAAGACACCACTTGTCCTTCCACTTTCTCTGCACTAGCTTCTTTCTACCAGCTGCAGAACTTCCCAAGATGGACAAGATTTCTTACAGGTCTCTGTGGTTCTACAAATTTAGTATTTGTAGGATATCCCCAAAATTTTCACTGGAAATAATTGAGGCCAATAATTAGGCGGAATCTGTCATTTTACCCAGCCTCCCTGTTTGTGAGTATCGGGGTGGAACCTCATCTTTACCTGTTACTTGTAATTCTCAATGTGTGTTATTTCTTTTGCTGATCCTCCTGTTTCACATCACTGCATTTTCAACAAAGGGCAAACAAAAAAAATATCATACTTATGTGTGAGAACTAGCCACTAAATTCAATTTTGTTTCTTATTTCAGGTGAACGGAAGAGCCCTTACGTAGCTATCTGTTGTATTGCAATGGCCTTTAGCATTCTGTTCGTGCAGTAAAAATTGGAAAATGTCAGGAATACATTGCTTTCAAACCTGCAATAGAATAAAAGACTCTGGAAGACAGAAAAGAAAAAAATTTGTACATCTCAGCTTCTTTATTCCTATTGGACAAAACATGCTTTCCACAATGTGTTCCATTATTTTCAGTTAGAGCAATTGTGTACTAAGTTATGAAAATGCAGCTATTAATTATCACAGTTATACTTCGTGATTATGAAGGGTTTTTTCCCTTTATGTGAACTGTATTCTGAATTTCTGCTAAGGCATTTTAAGACATACAACTATAATGAATGCAGTTAGCATTTCTTTTTGAAAGCTGTTCTTTCGGATGTTAAAACCTGAACCCTTAAAAACTTACAAAGTTTTTTACAAAATTGTCAGTTTTAAAACATAGAAGAACAGTAAGAACACTGTTAATCTGTAGATGGGGTGGTACCAAGTAAAATCAGGTCAATCTTAGTGTTTCTGTAGAAATAAAAATCTATATAGTGATTGAACTATAAGAAAGATAAAGAGACCAAAGCAAAAATTCAGAACAGAAGACTTCAAATTAGAATTTTTAATTAAAAATGTTTGAATGAGTTGCTCTATGTATTACAGGGTAAGAATAGCTTACGATTAGATCTTATAGTTATAAAATGCCTATATAACAGTTAAAAATGATTTTACAAGGAATGACTCCTGCTCACTATGACTTCTTCATGTTAAAGCCAACATCTGCTATCAAATATTTTTTGTTTCACTTGAACCTGATTTAATTTTTAATAAAAACAAAACAATGTACTGTGCATTGATGATCTCTGCAGGCAATTAAATTCTGGAACTTATTGAAATGCATGAGAAATGTATTTATTTCAACTATTAGGAAATGAAAGATAAATCCAGATTGGTTTTCTGAGATATGACTTTTAAATTCAAACAATATTGAGTTCTCTGCTAGAATTTTCACTACTAATCATACAGCAACTGGAAAAGCTATTGATAAGTCGATCCAGTATGAGCTAAAATCACTGAACTCATGTGGTCATCCACTTGTCTGTCTAGCTGCTTTTGTATAAATATTTTAGAGCCAGGAAAGCCTAATACCTCTTTGGCATTTGGACTATTTAACAAGTAATACAAATACATGATCCTCAAATGTTTTTTCATACCTAATAATTTTTAGAAATGATTTATCACAGCATTTTCTTGAGAATTCACAGAATGTAGTTGTATATTTCTAAATTACTTTGTGTAAATAAGGATGAGCAACAATGGGATAAAACAAACAGTGTTGTTTAGCAAGTGTTTGTGTACTCTAAAGTGGAAATTAGTACAACTTGGTGTATATTTTAGAGAATGTCTAGCAGTATTTACATATTTAAGATGTAAACTTATTCATGAAAGTGAGAGAGATGGAAGCAATCAGGAAATTCATATTCTGTACGTGACATGATACAAGGTATCTCAATATGCACATCACAGTTTGTGATGTGTGAGGTACAAGCGTCTAATCATCAGTTCAGAATTACGTATATAGAACCCACTTTTATCACTGGTAGGTTTTCCTATTCTGTTGTGTTCAAAGATCAGTTTCTGGTAGTGTTCTTAGTGGCAATTGCGTAAGTACAACCAAGCTTTCAAATGCAAAATTAAGTATGATTTCTTTCCTTAAGAAAATACATAAAAATAAAAGAAATTTAAGCTGCCATTTTCTCCTTTTTAACTTGCATGTGTAAACATGTTGTCAACTTCTGTGTTTAAGCAATATAGGATGCATTCCTATAGTATCGCAGCAGGCATGAAACTATATTCACCAAGTAGTTCATAATATCCACAACACTGGATTTCAATTGAAGTGTGTGCAACTGGGCTGCAGAAGCAAACTTTTCCCACCCATCTTCTGCCCTGAAAATTGTGAAGAAGCGCCTTCCATCGGCAGAACTACATTCATGGAAAGTGCCTCCATCCAAGTCACCATTCTACCTACACCACAATGTACCCCTTTCAGCAGTGCTCACACGCTTCTTTATAGTGTAGCATTTTTTAGAAGTTGCTCCATGGGTACACCAGCCCAATTGTGTGTTCCTAATTATGTTTCCAACCCATTATCTATAATCTTACTAGGAACTGAATAAGAACAAGAATACTTGCAATGTGTTTTAAATACAGGTCAAGAATCCTAAAACAAAATCTCTCCATAAAAAGCATTGTTAAAAGGTTCATTTTCTACTGTAAGCCTTAAATTGTATCATAATTCTTTAATATCAGATTAGCTTACGCATGTATACCTACAGCAACCTACACACCACCTAGGATACTTTTGGAACAAATGTAAATTCCAAACATAAGTTCTATAAAAACAAAAAATAGGAAATACATTGTTTGTATGGGTGCCTTAAAGCCCAGAGATTTTCTAAAATTTTGTGAGCAGAGAAGTTTTTAAGGATGCATTTGAAAGAAGTCAGTTAAATCATTCAAGTCATTTAACAAGAGAAACTTTTAAATTACATGCTTAACTGCCATATTTATAAAATGTGGCTGTGACTTGATAAACAGCATATACTTTTATTATGGGGGAAATGATGAGGGGAGAAGTTTGTTTATTATTTATTCATTGTAAAATGTCTTATGCTATGAGACTGACTGTAAATATAAATGAAACATGAAATATTTTTGGCATTGTTGTGATCTTTCCTGTACTAGCAATTAATAGAAATAACTACTGGTAAGGATTCTTAGTGACATGCTTGCTAAAAGAGTAGAAAGAGTTAGGGTGGAATATGGGAAGATCTCACTGACTGCCACTCTTAGATGGAGAGGTCATGGGAGTAGGGAGCTTTTTGGAAAAGATGATCTTGCATATCCTTGCATGCAGTCCAGCTACCTGATTTTTAAGAACCTTGTAAGTAATACCTAGTCCTCGTGTTTGCTTCATCCCCTTCTTATTTAGGTTTTTTTCTCCTTTTGGAATCATGTCTTTTAGGATGTACACCTCAGAGGCTGCATAATTATTGATCTTTGGAAACTACTCTGAGAGTCTGTTTTCCCCCATTTAGCTGAAGAACATGCTAAAAATCCTATCTGTAAAATCATGTATGCTTAACTTATCCTCACGAGGATCAATAGTTTACACAATTGAGATTGGCTTGGACACTCAAAAGAATGTGAAAAGGGGTTGTTCCTCTTTCTAGAACTCTTAATTTGTTTCCTTTAAATACCCTAGAACACTGCACAATGCCCAGTCACCAACTCTGGCTTAGCTGTTCTTTTAGGATCTTTGACCCACTCACACACAGGACAGTTTATCTTTTCAGCACCTCTTTATGACTGAAAATTCTGGATACAAAACTAATGGACAGTGTTGAACTGTTTTCCTTGGTTATAACGCTTCATCTTAGATTGGCCATTTACTACTGCAAGCTACACGTATGCCTATTTACAGTATGCTTATTTTAGAGAAATGAATGCTCAACAATGCTGGAAAATTAGTTTTATTCTTCATCTGCAGCATTTAAAGTGTTCCTATTTGAGAAAACAAAGTGAGCCAAGTGTTCTTTCTGGCTTCTTTCCTTTCTCAGGGACCTGTGTTTGTCCAGGTGCTAAATTCAAATCTAATCTACTGTGTAACTCAAATCTCCATCTACAGCATTGATGGAACGTAACAATGCAATGACACCAACATGCAATGGGTTTCTGACAGATGAATTTGCGGGGGGGGGGGGGAGAGACTAGAACAGTTAGAGGATCTATAGGGCAATATAACAAATATGACAATGTCTATTTGGGGCAGGGTTGTTGTGGGGATAAGATTGGAACCAGGAGGAAGAGAATGATGAAAGCTGCTTTGAGATATTTAAAAAGGTGGGTTATAAATCAAATAAAAATAGGCGTACTTGAAATGCATAGAAACATTTTCTCCCCCACCCCCCAAAAAAAGTTGGATATTCAAGTGATGTATTTTGTAAGAACTTTTCCATAAAGTAACAAATTCTTGGGAGGAGGATTAATTTCTTTAAGGTAGATTTATTAGACATGTAATTTGCAAGGAAGTAAAAGGGAGAGAAATCGAGTTCAGTAGCAACTTGTTACTTATTTGTCAACATGCGTTCTATTTTCTGATGCTCTCTTCACCTCCACCCACCTTCCAACTATTTTAGGGAAGTGCCCATTTTCACAAAGTTTTATATCCAGCCAGAATTCAGAATTTTCACAGCTCAAGAATCTCATAAATAACGTTCTAGTGCTGTGGAAGAAGTCTAGCAAAATGGCAGCTGTGTTTGGAAATCTCTTAGAACTGAGTACCTGCATCAGGTGAGAGGATAGTAAGACAGGTTAGGGATTATGCTAGTGAAGCCCCCCCCCCCCCAATGCTGTTTTCAAGTTCAGGTCAAGGTGCTAGTGTTGGCTTTTAAATTCCCAAATGGCCTAGAATGAAGGGTATCCTAGGTACTGCTTTGCCATATGAACCCATCTGAGAACGTCATCTAGTTCCTGAGGTCTTATGTATAGTCACTCTGCTGACAGAGTTTTTGAACTCTGGTGCCCAGATTATGAAATAGCCTCACTGGAATGTATATCTTTCCATTTCAAATAACATTTGCACCAGTTTTGTTTCAGTCGTGGGTTTGGGGGGTTTTTTTTGTTTTTGTTTTTGGTAAGAGTCTAGGATTCGTTGTTTTTACTTTGTCAGTGGTTCCCAACCTTTTTGGCACCAGGGACTGGTTTTGTGAAAGACAATTTTTCCCTGCTGAGCAGATGGAGGCAGTGTTGATTCTGATGGGGGACTTCAATATTAAGACTGAGGCCCCCTTAGTACCAGTGCTCAAACTTTAATGGGCCCATCTCAATATCTGCCCTGCTCCCCCACATACACACACAGTTTCATTTTTGCTCACCGGGATTAAAGTAATCCATGGGGGTGTAAAAACCGTGTTGTGGATATCTCTACCCGGTAAAACTTAGATTTACATGGACTCCTAACCACCAGCATCTAGTGAATCCTGAATACTCTGGGGGATTTTTTTCCCTGCTAGATCTGTGAATCCTCTCAAAGTCCTGGCTAATCTAGAATCGGGGCTGTTGACCCAATTGCCCCCAAGTGTCTGCCCCACAGTGTAGAGCTCTCTGGCAACAGTTAAGAAAACTTAGTCCAATGCAATTGAACATGTTGGATCCCATCTTAAGACCTATTCCATGATGGTGAGAGCAGAGAAGCCTTTTTTGCCTCTATTGCATCAGTATAATATAGTAACTTTATTTTGAGTGGTTAAACAGCTATGACTTTCTGACCCCAAAAGTAGAGAAGAGCAAGTATATGTAGTATGTTCACTCCAATTTGGACTCAGCATTGAATACAGACAGGGAAG
The DNA here is from genome assembly GCF_004798865.1 of Varanus komodoensis. Taxonomy (NCBI): domain Eukaryota; kingdom Metazoa; phylum Chordata; class Lepidosauria; order Squamata; family Varanidae; genus Varanus; species Varanus komodoensis. The sequence continues at coordinate 16,109,659 of NW_025336087.1, read as the reverse complement.
CCGCTTGTTCTATTTAAATGGATGAGTTTCACTTTGTTCAACCTGAGGAGGTAGCCAAGTTGCTTGGAGGGCTCTGGCCAGCTACGAGGTTTTGGACACAGTCTCTCTTCTAATATGAGCTGCCATAGCAGGATGAACCACTGGGTGGTGAAAATTGTTAATGCCTCTTTGAATGAGCAATATGTCTCTCTAATGCTAAGACTTTTATTGAAGGAGGGTTAAAGCTGCATATTCCAGACAGTGTCTCTGCTCTTGTCCATGGTCCAATCCTGCCTTCAGGTATCTGATCCTTGCTATTGTTACCAGTTTTGACATGCCTTGTCAAGATCTGACTGTTGCATGTTCCTGATTCTGCCTTTACTTTTAGACCTGCCATGCCTTGTCTGTATCTGACCCTCACTTTTTCCTACTCTGCCTCTGGTCCTAAGATCTCCATCATCTCTGATCTTGGTGCTCCAACCATAGTCACATGCTGCCTATGTACTGGATCTTCCAGCAAGGTCATCAGGAGTTTTGGTGTTGGGTCTTATCACTATTGATAATACTCAGTTCAGTGTTTCCTTTTCAATTGGTGCTAAGGAAGCTGTTGAAATCCTGAATCAATATCTAATGGAAATCCTGAATCGGTGTCTAACTGCAGCAAAGGGCTGAATGGGAACAAACAAACTTAGGCTCTGTCCAGAAAAAAAATGGATGTCATTTTGGTTCATAGACAGGACAACCTCGAAGTGGGAGTACAGCTCTTCTGGGTAGGATAGCACTCCCACTGAAGGATCATGAATGTAGCGTGCAGATACTCTTAGATCCAGTGCTGCTCCAATGCAGTCATTCATAGTCACTCATATGAATTGCTCATAACTCTTAACCCAAAGCTGCTCAGAGAGTCATTCTGGCTAATGGGTGGGGTAAAAATTTAATAAATAAAGCCCTCAAACTCAAGGATACAGAAATCAAGCAGCAGTCCTCATCCATGTGCATGATGCACTGCCTTTCTTTGTGGAGCACAAACTGCAAAAGTAGGTTGCTGGTTGCATAACCAGAGTTTTACAAGTGCTCACAGGCTTTCTCTCAGCTCAGCTCACTTCCTAAACCAGGGCCAAGCATGAGAGGAAGTCCAACAACCAGAAGTGATCTGGATCCCAAAAGAATCATCACAACCCTATTAGAAGACAACAGAAGATGACTGGGGACTGGAAACAAATCCCTGTGAGAAGAGACTGGAAGAACATTTAGCCTTGAGAAGAGAAGACTGGGGGGAGATATGATAGCACTCTCCAAGTACTTGCAAGGTTGTCACACAAAGGATGTCTGGGATCTTTTCTTGATCTTCCTAGGGTGCAGATCATGAAATAACTGACGCAGGTTACAGGAAGCCAGATTCCAGTTGAACATCAGGAAAAACTTCCTGACTCTTAGAACAATATAATGATGGAACCAATTACCTAGGGAGGTTGGAGGCTCTCCTACACTGGAGGCATTCAAGAGACAGCTGGATAGCCATCTGCTTTAACTTGGAGCCCTGCATTGAGCAAGCGGTTGGACCTGATGGTCTTCTTGGCCCTTCCAACTCTACTATTCTATGAATTCTACTAATAACTGTTTTCTGGCACTCCTGTTGTTTTCTTGTTTGAACATAAAATAAAGAGATTAATGGGTCAGCCAATAACAAATGGAATCCATGGGATTTCCCTGACCATATTCATAACATTTTTAAAGTATGAAAAATAAGCATATGATTTTTTAAAAGTGATTAAATATAATGGTAAGAGGCCAGTAATATTTCTCATTCTTTTTCTTGTGAAAATTGTTGTAGAAAGTGGTTTTCCACTATAAAATAAGGTGAATATATATAATATACTGGAAAATGACTTAGTGAAAACCAGAACAGTGACAAAGGGGAATGGTCTCGATATTTTGGACTACAGAAGTAGGAATAACATGCAATCCCTACAGCTTTACCTTATGTGGGTTTACAGGGAAGTAAGGACCATTAATTTAATAGGCTTGTTCTTACATAAGTGTGCACAGGAAAGCTCTCAAAGTCTCAGGTGAAATTGTTTGGTTAATGAACCCACCTGGCCTGGAAAACCTCTTGTGGAAAACTGTTAAGCATATTCCTTCCATGTCACATGTTTGGCAAAGAACAGGCTTTCCTGTAGCCAAGTGGATGTAGAGTTAGGACCATGTGGGCTTTGCACATAAGAGAAAAAGGATGATGTTTGTAAAATTAACCATTGCTGAGTGTCCATCATAATGACAGTTCGAAAGGAAATTAGTGTAATGAGCCTGAGAAATGAATGTTCAATTATTTGGTTTTCACCCTTCTGTCTAACCTCATATTCTCTTCCCTGTTTGTTTGGATCTAAGTCTGCCACACTCAAGCACCTGCTTCCTGTAACAACCCTTGTGGGCCACTGAAAATGAAGTGCATTTTTGTTTTCAAGTGTTTCTCTCTCTCAGATGGGAGGTGATGACCTCCCCGGGTTCTTTGTTTTTAAATGAAATCCTGCAACTTGATAAAATGATTCAATATGTGTTTGTGGAAGCTTAGCTGCAGTCATGAAGTAATTCCCTCATCCTGTACATCTACTCTTTCCATTTAGAAAGCATATTTCTGGACAAAAGAGATTCACAATCCTCAAAGCCGCAACAGTTTGACTAGCTTGTTCTATACATTCAGTGTAGCTTTAGATGTTAAGGTATTTAATACATGTGTAGTTTTTCAATTTTTTTATTTCTTATTTTTCGATTTATATCCTGCCTTTTTCCTACAAAGGGCTCAAGGCAGCTTACATCATTCTCCTCCTCCATCTTATCCCCACAACAACAACCCTGTGAGGTAGGTTGGGCTGAGAGTCTGGGACTGGCCCAAAGTCACCCAGTTGGCTCCATGGCTGAGTGGGGACTAGAACCCAGGTAGTCTGAGTCCCAGTCCCATGCTCTTAACCACTACACCACACTGGCTCTCAGTTGCTGCTGTGGGAGTAACTGGGAGGGGGTCAGGGAGAGATGGACAGACAGACAGGCAATCTAGATCATGACCATGGCATGCAGGTGGGGCTGCAGTTTGCATTTGGACTGGTGCACTTATAAATGCCACTGTGCTCTGGGTATTCCCTGCTATTATTTAAATCAGCCTTCCCAATATATTGGGCATAGGGATGGTACTTTTTATGGCAGCTGCCTGTTGCATGCTGGCTGGGGAATGATAGGAGTTGTCAGCCAACACAGTAGGAGAGCACCAGGTTGGGGAAAACTTATTTAAAACTGCACTTAATGTTAAATGCTATAATGTTTGGTCTACAGCCAATATATTCCAGGAATATTGGTCTTTCTCTATGTATGGGGCATACCACTTTGAAATCTTTAGATGCAATACTCATAAACGAATACAATTATGGTGTCCTAAACCATGTAGAGAGCCAGCAAGGTGAAATGGTCCGTGTGCTGGTCCTGGACTTAGAAATCTCACTGGGTGTCTTTGGGCCAGTCACTGACTATCAGCCTAACATACCTCCTACTGCTGTAATGGGAAGAAAATGAGGAGCACAATGACCATGTTAGCTGCCTTTAGTTTCTTCCAAGAGTAAAAAAAGGCAGGACACAAATGTAAAAAGTTTTGTTTTTAAAAGCTATCCCAGGGCCATTTTACATTGTTGTATATGAATTACTGTATATTGGGTTGAATCGAGAATTGTGTGGTGCAGAACTCTGGCAACTTGATTTCCCATGGGCAGAATCTTTGAGTTAATGATCTGGTTCACAAAGCACACTAAGCCATGGTGGATTGTTAGTGGGTCAGAGTGACAACTGAACATGGAGCTTTTGTTTTCCACCACGGGCTGTTTTCTCCAAACAAGCCATCTGAGAAGCTGTTGTTTAGGGGTTGGGGTTGTTTAGGCTGGCTTGTTGTGACATCTATTCTCAGGATGACAATTTTATCATGGGTTGTTGGGAACAGCTAAACAACTCCGTAGCAAAAGTGGTGAAAACCTCTGCCACTGGGGTTGCTACCCTTTCCTCCCATCCTTTCTCAGTGCTCTCACCTTCAAGGTGGTTTTTTTTAATGAACTGTAGAAATCTTGAAAGAAAAGACAACAAAGAGTGCCCTATATGTATCTGCAATTTATACTTTTTAAAAATCAGGCCTACACAAGCAACCAGGAGTGAAGGTCTAGTGCTATGAGTTTTGTGAAATCTTCACCTCTGTTTTACCACTATGCCTTGAAATAGACCCAATTTTCCCCTCAGTTTTCCATATGTTTACTAATTTGCATATGTTTAGTAATCCACCTCCCTTTGATTCAAATCCACCTCCTATTTGTACACCCACACAACTCCTGCCCTGCCTTAAAATTCGAGTATGTTTCGGTATCCTCAGCACTGCTCTGTCGCCCATATGTGTACCTGAAGCTAAAATGAGACTCAACAGAAGGAAGATACTGGCAAGTGTGTGGTGCCTTTTGGGTGGGCATAATTATTTAATAGAACATGAGCAGCCTTTTAAAAATGAAGGTTCTAGACAAATGCAGGATGAAATTGAGCAGGGCACTGACAAGAGGGAGAAATCAGTATGCTTGACTAAATAGTAGATAAGCAGTCTTGTGGACCTTTCCAAAAAGTGAATGTGTTTCCACCTTCCTACCAGCTCACAGAATTATTTCAGTTTTGTGATCTGATGCAGAAAACAGGGAGAGTTTTGCCCAAGAAGCACAAAAGTTGAAGATAAAATTCATAAGGAAATTGATGAGAGGGGGTGAGGCCATGCCGTGCTGCATAGCAGACAGTTGGTGTTGCAGTCCTGCATAAATGTGCAAGGATCCTAAAATAAACATTTAAGAATGTTTGCAAATAGATTCCCACATTTATAAGGGCTCAGCAGTTTAAATCTCATTGACAATCTGATGTAGGAGAGTGGGAAAGAGCATTTCCCATGTCAGTCAGCAACCATAATGGATCAATTGCAGAAAGATTGCTGATCTGGGGGATGAGGAAATGTGGATTTTGTAGCAAAGGCCTCTGGGATATGTGCCAGTAATGGCTGTGAGGGACTGAGGGAAAAATAAGCCAGAGGACTCTGCGAAGAGGGTGATTGTCTAGTGGAAGTAACTGATAAACCACCCACACCATAGCTTATGCTCAAGATAGCTTAACATGATGTGTGAACTTGTCCACTGAAGTTATAACAGTTCTATATGAAATATGTTTCAGTTAATATTGCAGAGATTTAGTAGTATTACTGATTTTTTCTTTTTCTTTCTTTTTGCTAGGAAGGAGGGGAAAAACACACACCCTTAAATACATATCTCAGCAGCTCTGCTGGGGGTGGGGAGAGACAGGGCGGGGGGAGTTTATTACCAGTAGCTCCAAAGAGTTGAAGTTTCTCTTGAAAAATTTATGTCTTTAAAAATTGCCTTTCACAACTGTGGCACAAGTGAGAACATACTCAAGGAAGTGTAATAAATGAATACTCAAATGGATGCTTTCCTTCCCATATGTGCTACTTAAACATAACTACTCCTGTGATTTACTGCTCTTTTAATGGCAGATTTACTGCAACATATTATTTCCCTAGGCTCCTCTGTATCTGTAATTTCTGTGTTACCCATAGGTGAAACAGAGGCAGTTGCTATCTTTGCAAAGCAAAAACACTGAAGGATTGATGCATGCAGTTTCTCTCTCTTTCGCAGAAATTGTGCAGGAAGCAGAATTTCCCAGGCATTTTCACACCAGGGTTAACATTCAGAGTCATCCACTACCATAGATTTACCTCCATTCTCTATTAGTAATGGCATAGTATACTGCTTTCCCTCATAATAGAGAGTAGTCCTCTACATAAGACAAGTTTTTCTTACTGTTAGTAGGTGCTTCTTTGTTCTGAAGCAGAAGAGATTCCAAGAATATGGGCCATGTAGTGGGGTTATTAGCCAAATGCCAGGCTTTCCATCCATCCCCATCTCTTTCCATCCATCTCCATCCTGGATATACAGGATCATCCATGAGAGCCGTTATCTGGGAGGTGGATTCCCATCTGCACCTCACCCCATCACCTTCCACTGCATTGTCATCCTTCCTTGGAGCTTCCACAGTTACTTGGCACACAGTCCTTGTGTCAGCTACCCAAGGATATTTTCCTGTCTGCGAGAGAGCAAGAAATAGCATCCTTCTCCCAAGTAATAACACCAAAGAAAGAGAGCTTACTTTTGGCAGCCAAGTGGGAAAATTCACAGCCATATCTCACCCACCCAGATGCGGAAAGTATAGAACAATCATTCATTTAAAAACCATGTTCCTGGCACCTCTGATCTGCTCCCTGGGGTGGCTACTTCATTGTGCCTAGTGGTTGGGCTGGCCTTGATGCTAGCCCAACACTGAGGAACAAACTAGCCTTTGCAGGCACTCTACTCTGCTGCACTCTGAGACCTTGTGGAGCTCTGAGACCTTGTGTTGAAGAACTGAGATCCAAGCACAAGATAAGGCAATTTCTGCTTTTCTATTACAGAACCTCTAGGTGGCACTGTGCCATAGCAGAATAGTGCAAATAAACAAGGCGAGCTCGAGCTTCCTTTAGCTTTCACAATTAATGCTGTACTTTTCCTCCTCAAAAAAGCAAGCAAGCAAACAAAAACCTCATCAAAAGTGTTGGTTAGACACAAAGAGTCATGACATTGTCTAAAAAACCTGCAAGCAAGCTTGAGCAGGGATGCCACGTGCTGAAAAGCCCTACATGGCAAGATAATTTTCAATACAAACCATCTTGGAGAGCTGTTGAACATAATGAGATCACTGGCAATATTGGCAGTTTTGCTGTATATAGACATAATGGAAGAATAAAAAGAAAAGACCACTGAAGAACAGAAAGAGTACATTGATGGACAGTTTGAAACTCTCCTAAGACAAAGTTTTGCCTTTGCCTTTAGAACAACAGTTAACTATTCGACCCATTTATTTCTCTGTTAAATGTTAGCCAAAATATTGACAGGGAAGAGAAAATTTTGGAGAATCTTCTCTTTCCATTTTGCTAAATATTCTTTGACATTTCTCTTCCATTTTTTCATATATGATGGCCATCATTTTTTCTACATGGTGCTCCACATAAATGTCCAAGACTTGGTTGGCTACCAACACAGGAATAACATTGAGGTTGCCAACACAGGAATTCTTGCTATATCTTAAAAGAACAGCAACCAAAAAAGAAATAAAGTTTTGCTAATAGTTGTTGCTAATAATGAGACTCCTTCCTACAGCACAATAGCATTCCAAGCAACTCACAGCTCAGATTAAACATTTTTTAAAAAAATTAACAAAAACAATGAAGATATACAGGTCTATGAAAATATCCAAAAAGAGAAATTTCATGTTGGATGTAATTAGGAAAGGGATTGAAAACAATACTGCCAATATCAAACTGGCATTATTTAAACCAATGGTATGACCATACTGGTGTACTGTATATAGTTCTGGCCAACACACTTCAAAAAGGATAATGAAGAGCTGGGAGTGGTACAAATGAAGGGCAACCAAAATGGACAAGAAGCTGGAGCAATTTTCCTATGAAGAACAGTTACAATGTCTGCATCTGTTTAGCTTAGAAAAAAGAGCTATGTGGAGACATGACAAATGTACAACATTATGCATACTGTGCAGAAAGGGCCAGAGGAACATTCTTCTCCTTTGCTTCTAATCCAAGAACCAGGGATCATCCCATAAATCTGGTAGCAGATTAGACAAATTAATGGAGAATAAAGTCATTACTGGCTACTAGTCCAGCAACTATATATACCAGTTGTTGGAAAAAAAGAGTGGAAGTGTGCTGTTGATTCATGTCCAGTTTGGGGGTTTCCTGCAGACAGCTGTTTGGCCACTGTGTGAACCTGTCTGGACCAGATAGATCTCTGGTCTAATTCAGCACATCTCTTCCTATGCTCTAAACCAGACAGAGGAATCATACTTACAATAAAATAGTTTAAATAATCGATGGCAATAAGATGGACTTTGCATAAGAAAGATAATAAAGCTGATGCTACTTAATTTGCCTTGAGCAGGAATTCTACAGCCATAGGGTCATCACACAATTGGAATGAGAGGCAAGAGGGTCTCAGAGGCAGGTCTCAACTGCTAAGCAACTTTGTGTGGGAGAAGGCCATGCTTAGCCATCTGATTGGCCAGTCTGGGAAACAGAATGCTGGTCTAGAGGAACCTTTGTTCTGATTCCACAGAGCAGTTCTTCTGGTTTTACCCCTTCATATGTCCCCTTCACATGCTTTACTTTTAAGGTGGCAAGAAATGGAAGCACTTTTGTAACCAGAGTGTGCACTTGCTCAGTCAAAATAAGGCAATTGAGATTATCTACTATATTTATAACTATTGTGTTTTGATGTCATTGTCCATATCAAGATCATATTCAGTTTTGGGGAACAAGAGGAGGGGTCAGACATCCAGTAATGTCTGTCTACCAGCAGAGCCAAAACCATTGGTGGAATCAATTCCCCTTTCCCGAGCAGATGTAGGGAGCATGTACTAATTGGAAGAACATCCAGTTGTGCAAGCCATGTTCACTGGCATTCCACTGGATGAAGTCCAGGATTTCCCCAATACTAAGAGCATGCTGCTTCTCTTAAGCCTTCTAGTTTGTTTTAGTCTATGACACACACAGCTACACCAGAAATGCATCCCTCCCTGTCCCCTTCATAGCCTTTCTGATTATTTTATGCATTCATTTTCTTTCTTAAGTATTTCTTACTCTGATCCAAAACAGAAAATTTGTAGAGTGTGCCTTTCAATGTAAAGTATAAAAGACCAAATGCATTAAAATGAGCAATGCTTAGTGAAACAGCAGTACTCTGGATGGTAAAACATAAGTTAAAAACCATCTAAAGCTCTTGGTCTAATTAGGAAGGTTTTGCCAATACTGAAGAGGTTAAAAACTTTGAGTGCAAGGAAGAGTCTCTTTCTGTTATCACCTGCTCCACCTCCACTGGCAGTAGAACTTACAGAACGGCTTTGGGGAAGACCATAATACAGTGGTATCTTGGCTCATGAATTAATCCATTCCACGACTGTGGTCATGACCCAAACTGGTAGTGACCCAAGTCAAATTTCCCCATAAGGTTCAATGTAAATAAGGTTAATCCATTCTGTAACCATTTTTTAAATCACAAAAATTTGAAACAAAGTGACAAAGAACAACAAAGATCATGGCCATCTCCCCCCCACCCCGAGCACGACTGCGATCGCACCTGTCTTCCCATGATCGTCACCCACTGCGGAATTTGTGACCTGAGGAAATTTTTTTCTGAAATTTCTGTTCGCCATCCGATTCAGTCATGAACTGAGGCATTTGTGAGCCAAGGTACCACTGTATACGGGCAGGCTCATGAGGAAGAGATGGCCCCTCAAGCATCCACTCATACTTGACCCCACAACAGGAGAGGGGGCAGAAGTGTTGCAGTGGGCAGGGAAAGGAAGAGATTGGTAAGGCCAGGACAGACAGGATTTCTCTTGAACCTCTGCCAGCTCCCTTCCCTCTTTCCCCTGAAGCATCTTTATTAGATGTGCAAAAAAGCTGATCTGAGAAAATCTACAGGGCCAGAGGACAGGGAGGCTAAGATCATCTTCATCCTTCCTCCTGCCTTGTATTGGATGACTGGAAACCTCCAAGTTCAGGGGCTGCCAATCATCAAAGCCCAATCAATAGGACCATGCCCTTAGCCACTTCAATCATCTCTTTCATCCCTCTGGATGCTCGCTGCATACTGTCCTTGTGCACTCCTTGTGCATCCTCTGCATTTTTGGATGAGGTGACAAAATGAGCTAGTTTATATCCATCTTTTTATATCAAGACTATGCCAAATTATTTCTCTGATTCTGGAGACTTCAGTGACTTTTTGAGACATTTTATTTACCAATATTCTATAGCAGTTCGTTACAAATATTTTAAAAATATTTTTCATGTCATTTCTAGATGTACTTTCACAACTATGCACTTCAAATTGTGTCTCATTTTAGGGAGTTTTGCTTTCACCTTTGATTCTGTTTTAAAACAATCATTTAGAAATGCTGAAAGAGCCTATTTGTCATCATAAGCTTTCATCACATCTAGCAGATTAACCAGAAGACAGAAAAGGCTTTTGTTTAACTTTCCTAGTCACTCAAAAGCAAATCTTCAGGTACAGCAGACCTCCAGGTGACTTTAGGGTTTGGGGATTTTTCTTCTTCTCCATCTTCTAAAAATTCCCTGTGATATATGTACATGCACAGCCTGAAAATGGCCTTCTGGCAGAAGGAAAGGCACTCTAAGGAGTGGAGGGGAGATTACAGCTATTAACTATTTAACAACTAGAATTTCCCTCTTATTTTTAGTGTATTAGATTTTATTGGCATAAAATCATATTCATATGGAAAATATTAATGTTATTAGAATGTTATATAAGGACATCACATAAGGAATTAATGGCCTGTGTATCTGCCTGCAGTGCTAGGGTGACCAGGTCTTAGGTTTTGGCCCAAAGAAGCAGTTTTTAGCAGTCACACTCATGGTTTCTGGGTGGCAAGTTAAACATCAGAACCAGGAGCTAGCCTGGTACACTGTACCCTTGGTGGCTTCCAGTAGCTCTGTGGCTGAACTCAGCTAGCTGGTGCTTGCTCGGCTGTGGTGGCAACTGGGCATGTAATGTGTTTATGATGCAACCCTCACTGGGAAGGGCACAGGCTGGGAGGACTGCCCTGATTGCAACATTTCTTACTGGCTTAACAGAAAAGCATGCTCTCTTGCTTGAAGGTATGCTTCGAATTTCATTGAGAAGTGAAGAACATCCCCCTCAAAATAAAACAATAAAAAATAAATAAATCACTTACCATCCATAACAGGTTTCCTTTTCCTCCAAAGAAAGCAAGGCAAAGCTTTCTACTCAACCTGTTTTCCTTTTTCTGGACATTCATATTTCTAGCTGTTTACCACTGATCTCTGACAATCGACAACTGGGTCCCAGTCCCAGGTCCAATCCACACGCATTTTGTGTTGTGTGGTGTTGCATTTTCAAGAGTTGGCAGCTGTAGCATCACTAGCCTCGGTCGCAACGGTCCCAAATTTCTCCTTTTGAATTTCAGGTTTTAAGGTTGTTAAAACTACAGAATATACAGTTGTTCTGTATACCATTTCTGAAAGGATGGGAAGGATCAATGCAGAAGCTCAGGGGTCCTCATCAACTCAAAATGCACCGCCGCTTCTTTTGGGGCAAGTGGTGCACCATGTGAGCCCATCTCCATTTCAGTACTTGCTCCACCCCAACTTACCTACCTCACTGAGAATGACTCCCACAGTCTAAAAAGTCTCAAAGGCAGGGCTGCAGCCAAGAATATTTCAGGAAACTGTTTAACAGTTGTCATTTTCTCTATTGTACAGCAAGAAAATTGTCCTACAATATATTACACTTGTCCCTTACTGATTTCCTCTGCCTCCTCCCAAAACCCCACACCCCTATTATGCTATTTAGCTATCCCTTTGCAAAATGCTAGTAATTTATGAAAAATGGCCCAGTTCCTCCTTCCATGAAATATCAGGCATGGCTAATCTGGCACCTGGTATCTGCGTGGTATCTTGCTCAGTTATGCTTATGATTCATCCATGTCTATTTGGCTCCTACTGATCTATTGGAGCACTTCACGGAGCAATTGCACACACTGCAGAAATACCAGGGTGACACTGGCGTTTTCCTGAATAACCGTGAAAGAGAATTGCTATGAATAAGTTTCCCTAGTACATTTTCCCACTGATTAGGTAGGACAGTCAGACATTCACACTTACTTTATGGGTGAGAACTAGAATTCCATGCTGCAGAAATCTACAAAATGGACAACTCCATGGCCAGAAGAAGCATGAGTTCAGCAATTCTCCCTCCCAGTCCAGCCTGCTGCGCCTTCAAAATTCTCCAGAGCAGCACGAGGTGGCTTTTGTAGCAGCAGGGGGAGAGGGTATTGTGGAAATCACCTCCCCTCTTCCACTTGCAGGAGCAATCCAGTTTGCAAAGAAGCCTCTGCAGATTTGATTTACTTCCATGGTTGAAAAAATCACTGTGTTCATGGACCCATCGATCCAGATCTAACCGAGAGGATTTACTGCCAGAAAGACAAGTAACTAGTATAGTGCAGCACATAAAATATAGCTACAATTTTGCAAATTTTTGCATAAGCCAAAACAGAAAGGTCAACGCACAAGAAGTTGAAGTGTTGTATGATCAAGGGGGAATAGGAGTATTTTAATAGCTTTATAAAATGAAGTAAAGAAATAATTCAAACTTCAGGAAGAAGGAAGTTCTGAGCATTTATCTTTATTTGGTTAACTCCTTTAAGTGCTGCCATCTTTTATTTAGGGGTGTTTTGGTTTACATTTTTGGTGTACATTGTGGTAGTGTTGCTTTTTTGCACTTTTTTATTTTAGGTTCTGGAGGGTTGAGTTGTTTTTCCTTTTTGTTATTGATGTTGTTGCTTGGATTTGGCACTGTTCACAATGACAGTGTGTGAGAAATCCTGAGATAAAGTGCACCACAGAAATAAAAGACCAGTAAGACAGTGTGCCAATTTATTTTAAGTAAAGTGATCCTAAACACTTCTTTACATTAAGCCTTTAATGTGTGTGTTTAGCAAGGTTTCTGCCTCTGAATTCTTTGTGGAATTAATATAAATTCTTACATGATTTTATTCCAGGGGTTTCTCTGATTTTCTGTATGTCCCGTTGCACAATCGCAAGGTGGCAAAGTAATATAACAGATCTGTGTAAACACATTGGATGTCCATAGTGACATTTTAAAAATAATACCTTATTTTCCTCAATATAAAGAAAAAAGGTCACAGAAATAGTTGCAAAGCACAAGAAAGGTCGTGAAAGGAAGATGGTATCACACTACCATGAGTGAGGAATTGTGATTACACAATAAATGTCTCATGTAGAAAAGCTCTAAGACTAAAGAAAAAAGATTAAAGAAGATGGAACACTTTCAGTAATGACTTTGGTTTGAAGGTGTCATAGCAGTTTAAGCAAAATAAACCTTATTTCAGGTGATGCATTTTGTAAAAATACTGATGCATTCTGTGATTATAAAATATATCTGCACTGCATAGTTTACAAAGATACCTCATGTCTTTACCATCCAACACACATAAAAGCAGGGATTCAACCCTTCCATGTTATTGCTTACATATATTTGGAAGAGGTAATGCATGCCTATCATGCTCTCTATGACGTTTGTACTAAGTGCTGTAATGTTGCTACTCTTCTGAAATTTATCTGCAATCATGTATATTCACGAACCCTTTCCCTCTGTAAATCTATTTGCCAATGAAAATTAATATCTGCAGGTGTGCACAGAAACAATTTAATCAAAGGTTGTTAGTCATTTTTGCATCTGCAAATATTTACCAACCCCTTCAAATACTAGCTTAATTCCTGGAATGAAATGGGAACACTTAAGCTTGTGGCTAAGAAATAATGGTTCAGCTTTTAGTTGGCCTACAGCAATGCCTTTCAGGTGCTCCAGTTTATCAAAGAAGCTCGAACTTGCCAGTGCTTACACTTCTGAAACAGGAACAATTTGGTCCATCTCTGAATGTAAAGTCCTTTTTGACATCCTCTCCCACTGCTAATGCATGTCATTTCCAGTGCTTTTTGCCACTCCTACACCAAATTTTCAATAATGAGACACCATTTCTTATTAATGCAGGTGTTCAGAACGAGTTGCAGGAGAAGGCCTGGTTCAATCAGCAAACCAGTTTATGTCGGTGCATTTGGCTGCCACTACTTTGCCTTTTTCCAGGCTGAGCGAGACACAAAATCCATGGAATCATAGAATAGTAGAGATGGAAGGGGCCGTGAGTTGGAAGAAACAAAGAGAAGAACAGATAGATTCTGATCCTGCGGAATAGTGCCAATGGACACTTAACTGTCTCACTTGCTAAGCAGAGATAGCACAAAAAGGTCAAAATGTTATTTGATCAGATGTTAGCTAGAAGTAACTGATTTAATCAAAAAGGAAGGGGTGATGAAAGACATAGTTCTCCTGGAATATATTTCATATTTAATCTCCATATAAAAATTTGAAAAATAAAGTGCCCCCAGAATACCAGGTTTGGACTATTTATATTTGTGTTGCTTCGTCCTCAGTGGATGCCAGGGCATTGTCCACAATCTGTTTATTATTTAAACAACAAACAATATTATAAAATAAACAAATATTAATAAATGATAAATAATAAACACACAAAACTGATGCATCCATTTTGCTAAAAGGGTCTCATAACACTGAACACCAATCAGGCTCAAATACATGTTAAATTTATTAAAGAAATATCATAAAAACAGACAGTAAGGAAAAAAGAATGAGTGGCCCTCCAAAGTGAACTCTGTAACCTGGCAGCACACAGCTTTCTGGCCAGAGTGTTTAATAAACAGGTGCTGCCATAGAAAAAGTGCAACCTCTTTATCACCATCAATGTTATGTCTGAAGTTAGTATCATGCAAATCAATGCCCATTTTGTTCTCTCAGTAAATGCCCATTTTGTCCTCACAGTCATGTAGCTAACATGCAGTTTATTATGGAAACTTGGAAACTGAAATTCTGTGAGAGGAGCTACAGATTTCTAAGAGATAATTCTTACCCATTTCACCAAATACCAGAATCCTTTAAGGGCAATCATGTTAGTTAAATTGCTATAAAGGCAATTTTTACAGAGGATGATTGAGCAACCAAGTACAGTGCATAGACTATTAGCAAAGTTCAGGGCAAACCCCAAATTATTAGGATCAGTAAAATATTTTAAATCAAAATAATTCATAATATATAAAGAGAAATGACAGTGAGAAATTGGGTAAAAACAACACTTTCTTGTATGATGCTGTCTTTGCATATTTTCTAGGTAGCATTTTTATAGCACTGCACAGATTGCTTGCAAAAAAAACCCCAGCAATATGATTGTGCTATGTTATCACTTGTTCTACAGGTGTAGCATGAGAAATAAATAGATATATAAAGAAAGGAAAAATATATAACCTGAGGGTTAACGTATGCTCCCACATTACACAGAACTGTCAGTCAGAAAGACAGATGTGTGGTTGCTAGGATACCTGTTGAAATTACATGGATTCATTCCAAGATCTGCAAGCATTTCTATGTGCTGCACTGAAATATTTAAAACAAAAGAAGAAACAAGGCTCAATCCGTTTTAAAATATGCAAGCAACAGAACGAAAGCATGGCTTTCTGCAGTTTAAATTGAGGCCACGGGAACAGAATCATGTACCACAAAAGATTAACACTGTGTTAAACCCTTTGTGTCTCTGAAAGGGGTGGGGGGCAGTCTTTGTTCTCTGAAGTTTTTCAGCTTGTCAGAAAAATAATGTCCTAAAGACAACAAGTTGACATAATTCATATGTATTTCTTTTACACTTTTTTTCCAAAAAAAATTCAAAAGGATACTAAAAAACATAAATGGGTGACAGGTTAAAATAAACCATCCCAAATTGGCTGATTCACGGAAAACAAATACAGGATAATAAAGGGTGTTTTTCCCATGAAAGTTAAGCTTCACAAAGGAAAAGCAGTCTCTTTTAGAACAGAGAGGTGGAGAAAAATGAATAGACAACTCTAATCGGTTTTGATTAGTACAATATAAAGTTCAATAAAAAAGAACCAGATAATACTTTTTAAAAAATTATAGTGTATAAAGTATCATCTTTCATCAGAGGGTGCAAAAGCAAACTAAAAAGACAAACCAGCATCAAAATGACAAAAACTAGCTGTTGATTATTTGGATCTTCCAGGAGGGTTGGAGCAATAAGATTACTAATCAAAGACACTGGCAGTTTAAGTACCATACTATTAACTGGTTGTTTAATTATATATGAAATCACTCAGAATGGATCAGGCTTCTGTCCAAATGCATTGTCCCTTCCTGTGAAAAGGAAGGAACCCTTCTTTTGCATTATAATCTTTGCTCTGAGGGGAGGCCCATGCTGATAGAAGTAGAGGGACAGTGGTATTTGCTAGACTGGTTTGTGCTCCATTTTCAACATGGGGCTGATAATAATATACTGGTCTGCCTGACAGAGCCATTCTAAAGATTACTGAGAACATTTGAGAAGTGCTTAAATTGTCAGATAAATGCTGATCGTTATTTTTTAGGATGAATCCTGAGACCTGGGCAGAACTGGGCCAATTTAGATCCAGTTTTGCTGGATCCCAAGCCGTTTCAGCCCATGTTGGCAGTGCAGGGCAGGAGATCCAGGATTATTACCATCAACCATCAACTCCTGAGTTGGCAGCAGTGATCACCTTGACAGGCAGCAGGAGAAAACTCTGACAGCCACTCAGAAGTGCTACTTGGGCACTTTGGAGACAGTTGTCAGTGGTGCTCACCCAGCCACTGGTTGCCCAAAATGGCTGGCAGATGGCTTTAGTTTTATCACTGGCTCACATTGAATTACATTGTACAAATTTATTTATTTATTTAAAACTTTTCTATACCGTCCCATCACAGACATCTCAGGACGGTTTACAATGGATTAATAAAATAGAATAAAAATAGAAATAAGAGTACCAGTTGCAGTAGCGCAGTATCTGATGTTAAAATATAAAACCACTAAATAAAACAGGTTAACAATTAAAATATTGGGAGAATAAAAAGGGTTTCGCCAGTTAATGGGAAGCATTTTAGTACCAAGTCAAGGTAGACCAACTCTGAATTGGCCTAAGCAGAAGCAGGTCACTTTGTGGAGCACCAGACTGGAGTCTAAGTCAAAATGGGGGGTTGGTGCAGGCATCTGTTGATTACTGTTATGTTTCTAGATTGCAGTTGTTCCCATTCACTTTAGAAGCATATGTGAAAAATGTGGATGCATTGGGCAGTTTGTTTTCATCTGCTCCATCTTGGGACCAGGTTTAGCTAAATCTTTCTAAATGTGACATTTGTGAATCCAGACCACTTGCCTGTCTGGCTCGGTTCTCTGTATTTTTGGCTCTGTTTATCCTCTCAGTAGGCTTGCTAATATGTAACAAACATCCAGCTGGCAGAATAAAGCATTTGCATAAATTAAGTGGGTGAATCACATCATGCTCATTTTTCATCTAACGTGTGTTACAGTCTGGATAGAAAACGCGCTTATGCTTTCAGGTTTCCATTAGAAAATTCTCTAAAGGCATCTGTTCACCAGTGTCTGGGAGAGATTCTGTGAAAAATGTGTGAAAGTGTATCATTAAATGAATATGATCATTAGAATCATCCAGTCTTGTCATGGTTTAGAACCTAATGCATAGCATTGAAGATAATTGTTGATCAAGCTTTTACGGTACCTTGCCCACCACACACATATAGAGAGAGAGAATGAGAGAGAGAGAATATAAACTTCCACCCAGTTTT
Source organism: Varanus komodoensis (assembly GCF_004798865.1). Lineage (NCBI taxonomy): Eukaryota > Metazoa > Chordata > Lepidosauria > Squamata > Varanidae > Varanus > Varanus komodoensis. The sequence continues at coordinate 16,092,251 of NW_025336087.1, read as the reverse complement.
AACACATTCACAGAAATCAATGGATCAGTGGAAGGCCTGCTTGAGAAAACAATGACGGGTTTGTTTCAAATTCAAATTCCTTAGAGTTGGTTCACACTGTGGTAGAACTGTGTGAAGAAAGAAAGTACTGTACCAACTAGAAGTGCTGTGGAGACTCTTGTAATTGTGCTAGCCCTCTTCGGGTGTGCACTCACATTTGTCCAAGTTTCCTGTTGTTGCTACTTGTCCCAAGTGTGGAGCACATGTCAGGGCTGTCTCACAGAATCAGGACTCAGACATGCTTGACAAGTTGAGGGCCAAGGTGGTGTATTGGTTAAGAGCGTGGGACTGGGGCTCAGAACTCATTCTAATCTCCACTCAGCCATGGAGCTCACTAGCTGCCTTGAGGCCAGTCACAGATTCTTGGCCCAACCTACCTCTCAGGGCTGTTGTTTTGTGAATAAAATTGAAAGGAAGAAAATAATTATATAAGCCTCCTAGAGTTCCTTGAAAGGAAAAAGGTTATGCTGTAGATGTAATGAATGAATGAATGAATGAACGTTTGTTTGTTTCAAGGTGGTAATCATTAGGGTACAACTAGGCATGACAGTGGCAAGGCCTTAATTCCTAAATAGTAGCATGTGCTATTTAAAGCACAGTGCTGGGGGCAGGAGGAGCGATATTCAGAATCGAACACTGACCAGACAGTGATTCAATTACCTGGGCACAGTTTTCCTGAATATAGTGAAATTAATTCTGTCTCTATTTAAATTATAGTCACTATTTCTCAATTCGCATCTATATATGGAGATGAAAAATATGCAGTGCAAAATTTGGCATCTGTTTCATGATCCCTTTTGACTTTCCGTGATCCATTAATGGCCATGTTGGTTGTACTTTAGCTCTTTAAAACCATGTTAATTTGGGCTGCAAGATTTTTAACTGGGGCTGGAGACTGTGATCAGATCATGACAGTGCTTTACCTTCTGCACTGGCTCTCTTTCTATCCAGCCCAATTTCAAATGTTGATTTTAGAGCCCTTAACAGCATGGGACCAGCTAACCTGAAAAATCACCTCTTATCTGTCTCTCCTCAGACTTTAGGAAACAAGGTAATTGATAAAACTGGGTCTATTTTATTTTATTGTGTGGCATGGCACATCAGGAGGACCAGTCAGGCCATAGAATCTGTTGATGCTCTGTGCAGTATCCTAGGTTGCCAGGTTCTGCTATAGGTCAGATCTTTAGCAGGAATCAGACTAGGTTTATCAGGGAAGGAAGGCGGAAAAAGATCTGAATAGGACTAGAAACCAGACAAGGTTGTCTGTATATTGCTCCAACAAGGAGCTGCACAAGCTGAGCCTTAAACAAGAATTTGACTACGTTTAGGCTAGATGACTCTACCTCCACATTGTCTGAAGCTTTGCCTCTTAAAGAGGCCTGGTGTATTTTAATAGCCTCAACATGCAAAAGTACAGGAGTAGTTGTGAAACAGAAAATGGGAAATTGAGGCACTGAAAGGGAGAGAGGGAGAAAACTTAGTGAAAACTGAGAAAACTTGGTGAAAACTATCCGCTGAAGCACTAGTAGATGTGAGGTTTGAATTCATTTTCCTTTAACCAATTTCTAATAGTCATCTATGTCATTATTATAACATTACATTTATATCCTTTCTTTTTTCCTTTTGGGGGGAATCCAAGGCAGTCTACATAGACTTCTTCCACTCTATTTTATCCTAACAACCCTGTGAGACAGCCCAAGCTAAGAGTGAACTATTGGTCCCAAGTCAGTCAGTATATTGACCCCTCATGGCCAAGTGGAGACTAAAACTCAGACTTCCTTTGCTCCTTTAGTTTTGTTCTAAAGAAGAAAAAACAGAAGCCTAGTGTAAAGCTAAAACCAATTGCAGAATCTCTGCCTCAAAATATGACCTCAACAGTTAAAGTCTGTTCTTTAAATGTGTCTTTATTTTTCCAGAACACCTGTTCTTTAACGATACTGTATAAAAGCATGTTCTATCTTATTGACTTGGTCTCATATCCATGCCGCATAGGGCACTGCCCCCCGATATGGCAGGAGGCAATTTGCAGTGGTCTTTTATATGGGCTTGGAATTGAATTTATTCCTTATTTCCTGTTATACTTCTGGTTTTTACAACTTTGTGTTGCTTTCCCATGCTTTTGGCTCTGATTGGATGTAGCCTTTCCCTGACCTGTATCACATGGGTTAAGCATGTTTGTCTCTCATTCATTGTGTTTGTATTTGTCTCCATGAAAGCAAGAAGGGTTCCCTGAAGAGCTGTGTTTTGTCTCAGTGGGTGTTGGCCCAAGTAGGAGCCAGAAGACAAATATCTGAATTATATCTGATGCTTTAGACTAATTGGAAGTAATTCCTTTGAAATCAACAGAGATTACTGCCAAGCAGATGTGTTCCAAATTGGATGGAAACCTCTACCTCTTTCGGAGGGTTGTTTCATGATCTTTTTGCCTTGTTGAAAGGAAAACAGTATCTTCATTCTGTTATACCACTGGCAAAACAACAAGAGTAGCAATCCAGTGCTGATATGCATGCATTTTACAGGCCAGCTCTGAACATCCCTAAACACCATGCTGTGCTGCCCTCTGAGAAAGAGATAGCCTGTGCCCAGTTATTCATGTCCTAGTAACACCCCATTTAGAATATTGCAATGCTGGATGTGGGACTGCCTTAAAACAATATTTGGAAACTTTTGTCAGTGGAGACTACAGCAGCACATCTGTTAACTAGGACCAGATATAAGGATTGTAGACAATCCTATCATAGTGCAAAACCTCAGAGCCACAAGCCCAAGTCTAGCCTGCCTGAGGTCCCAGTCCAGTCCTTTAGCATTCCCCAGGCCCTTTCCACAGTCACCAATGGTTGGGTGGTTTTCTGGATTGACCCCTGCCCCCAAGTTAAGAACATATGAACTTAAGAAAAGTCTTGCTGGGTCAGACCAAAGGTCTATCTAGTTGAGCATTTGGCACACATAGTGGCAAACCAACTGCCCACAGGAGTCCTTAAGGAGGATGCATGCAAGACCTCTGCCTGCCCAGCTACTGGTGTATGCAGGCATGCCACCTTTTTAAGGAGGTAGCATATAGCCAGTAATACTAGTAACCTCTGATAGCCTCCTTCCTCATGAATCTGTCCAACCCCTTTTATCCAGATTGGCGGCCCTTGCTCCTCATGGCAGCAAATACCATAGTTCAACTAAACATTGTGTGAAGAAACACTTCCTCTTGACTGTACTGAGCCTTCCACCAATCAGCCCCTGGGTTTGAGTATTACAGGAGTAGGAGAAGAATGCCCCTTTCTCCATTTTCTCTGCTCCATGAACAGTTTTAAACACCTCTACTGTCTCCCCGTTAATGGCTCCCCTTACTCACCTTTTTCTTGGCTCAACAGTCCCACCTGTTGCAGCTACTCCAGTCCGCTGATTATTTTAATTGCTCTTCTCTACACGTTTTTCCAACTCAATAAAGTCCTTATTCAGGTGAGGTCAGAACTGGACACAATACTCTAAGTGCAGTCACACCAAGGATATGTATAAGGGCAGTTCTATTTCCTATTTTGTTCCTAATTATGCCTAGCATGAACTTTGTCCTTTTAACAGCATCTGCACACTGGGACAACATTTTCATTGAGCTGTCTACTCCTCCTCAAAGATCCCTTTCTTGCTCAGTCACTGCTGGCTCTGATCCCACTGGGATATATTTGTAGTTGAAATTGTTTGCCCTGGTGAGCATTACTTTACATGTATATTGAACTGCATTTGCCATTTTGATATTCATTCTCCCAGCTTAATGACATCCTTTTGGAGTTCCTCATAATCTCTTATGGTTTTAACCATTCTAAATAACTTGGTGTCATCTGCAGACTTGGCAACTTCCCTGCTTACTCTTAGTTCCAGATCATTTGTGAAAAGGTTGAAAAGAATGGGTCCTAATACTGAACCCCATGGGACTCCACTAGTGACATCCAAATGGCAATGGAAGAAGTTGCCATTTATTCCCACCATCACTCTTCTGTTCTTTAACTAATTAGCAATCCATAATAAGACTTCCCTTTTTATTCTGTGACGATTTAGTTTGCTCGGGAGAATTTGGTGAGTCAAAAGCCTTTTGAAAGTCCAAGTCCAATATCTACTAGGTTGCCCCTGTCTATGTGCTAGTTGGCAGTCTTAAAGTACTTCAGTAGGATAGTAAGAAAAGACTTCCCCTTACAGAAGCCATCCTGACTTTTTCCTCATCAGGACTTGTCCCTCTATGCATTTACTGATTTTACCTTTAATGATACTTTCAAGCAATTCCCCAGAACAGATTTTAAACTAACTGCCTGCAATTTCCCAGCTTCTCCCTGGATTCCATTTTTAAAAATTGGTGTTACATTGGCCATTCTCCAATCTTCTCGTACAAAGGCTGATTTTAGGGACATATTAAGTATTTTGGTAAGAAAGTCAGCATTTTTATGTTTTAGTTCTGTAAGGTCTCTGAGATACCATCTGGAACAGGTGACTTGCTGACTTTCAGATTGTCAGTAAGGTGAGAAATTCCCCTACGGTCACTACTATCTGCCTTAATTCCTCAGACTCCCTTCCAGAATACATAAACTCAGGGACATATATATGCTCTGCATTCTCCACTGTGAAAACTGAAGAAAACAATTTCTTGAGCTTCTCATTCCCCCTTAGTGCATCTTCAATCCCATTATTCTGCAAAGGTCAAACTGCTTCTCTAGCTGCTTTATATCAATATATTTAATGTTGTTAGCAATATGCTCCTCAGACTGTTTCCTTGCGCTAATTGTCTGCATGCATGTCTCTTATACAATCTTGTGGTCCCTTCTGTTCTTTTCATTTGGGCAAGACTTCCATTTTTTCTCCTAATGGCTTCCCTGATTCTAACCTGTTAGCTAAGCTGGTGATTTCTTGGACTTTCTGCTGCCTTTTTTCACTTGTGGTATGCATTTTATCTGTGCCTATACTATGCTGTTCTTGAGTAATCTCCAAGTGCTTTGAAGTGAATTTATCTTATTGGTGTCTCTCTTCAGCTTCTCAGTAGCCACTTCCCTTAATTTTGGGAAATTTCCTCTTTTGATGTCAAATGCAACTGTGTTCAACCCCTGTCCATCTAACTGTATACTAAATCCAATACTAGCATGCCAACTGTTACCTAATGTCTCAGCAATATTTACATCCTATACTATGTTCCGGGCAAGGACTAACTCCAGGATTGCTCCCCTCTCCCAGTTGTTTCCACAACTAATTGCTCCAAGGCAAAGTCATTTAGGACACTGAGAAATTAAGCTCCCTGTCAGAACTGGAACATACATTTATGCAGCTGATATGCACATAGTTAATGTGTTGCAGTAAAAACAATGAAGGGTCTAACAGTGACTTAAGGAATAAGGGCACAATCCTATATATGTTCAGATAGGGAAAAAAATCCTAAAGCCTCCTGTATGTCCCATCCAACATGGTTGGCTGAGACATTATGGGAGTTGTAGGGCTTCTCTTTTGTCTAAACATGCACCCTAGCATATTTATTATGGCATAAACTTTCATGAATTGTAGACGTCAGACTGTGGTCCATGAAATTTTATGCTATAATAAATACATTAAGGTGTTAAAGATGCCATGATATAACTTATTGTGGAGTTTAGGGTCTTAGAGAAACAAGCTAAGGAAGCTGGATAAGGCTGGGCTTAGGCAACAGGGGACCATTTGGCTACTGTGTCTCTGACCCCTGAGTTTCACAACAGATGAGAGAAGATTAAACAATACTCCCAATTCAACTGTCACACATGCCAAACTATCCTCAAGAGCTCTCAGGAGCTACCAAGTCTTCCTTGGTCCTCCAGTTCATGATCCCTGTTGCCATCTCTCCCTGTGCTATCTTCTTGGGCTCACTATTTTCAAGATGCTCCTTCCTTCTCCAGTGAGCTGTGTCAACCCACTGCCTGATGAAATGTGTTTTTGATCTCTGCTTTCCTGGACACATTTGAACCAGATACTTAAAAAAGGCTTGCCTCCCCCAGATAGATCCACTACAGATTCAGCTAGAAAGGATGATTTGTTAATATACATTGTGCTTATAACTGAATATGAAATAAAACAATAAGTAAGGGAAAAGAGCTGATTAAATTATTGGTGTTTATTTCAACTATAACATATTTTGTGTGTTTGTGTGTGTCTTTTTATCGATGTCCAGAAATCTTTATCATTCCAAGAACAATTCCTATCAACATGAATGCAAACAGAACTGGAGCACCTGAAGGTCACTAGACATGAATAAGTGGCCAAATGTCTGCAGTTTTAAATCAGTTTCAGCTGACAGCTTTAGGTAATATAACATTGGATGAGAAAAGCTGGAAACAACGCCAATATAAATAAGAGTCAGATTCACACCTTCGTGTATCCCAAAGCAATAAGGCACAGGCAAAGTAGCTGAGCAGCTTTTCTGTCTGCATCTGTGAATACCCCAGTCAAGGAAAGATTCATATGACTCTATGGTAGCCACTGGGCAACCCCTTCAAAATTTCAACCATGCTAAGCCCTTAGAAATCCTTCGCACCAGATCCTGCACATGACCAACTGATTGAATATAACCATGGCCATTTGCAGGACTAAGCTTATGCCTGCTACTAACAGGATAATCACATGCATATATGCTAAAAATAAGTGCCACTGCATTGGATAGACCTTTGTTTCATGCAAGTGTGTATACTGTACGAGTCTGCAGCTTCAAAACTATTCATGGTGATTGGGAAAAAGCCTAATCCTATGGCCAGTGCTGACTCCAGATTACAGACTCCCCACCTCTGTCAGTGAGTCACCTCTGCTCTTCCTCTTCTCCATAGCTACCACCTGCTTGGTTGCCAGGCAGACAGCCAAGGAGCAAATAGGCAGTATTAACCGCTCCTCTGTTGCCTAAGCCAGGGTGAAAGCAGGGGGAGCAAGCAGGTTGCAATTGTAACAAAGAGGAGCAGGTCTGGGAGGCTCTTGTCACTAGGCTTCAGCTGATGTGCAAACCCTCGGCAGGTGCCTGTCCATGTGAACTTTTGATGTCAGCCCTGCCTGTGACATAGGCCAGGCAGAAAAAGGGACACACACTTCCCCACACACATGCAAGATTTTCATGCAGCTGCCTTGTGCCCAAACTGCTGCTTCCTTTTGTCATTCTGTGCACTTGTTTGCCTGTTTTGTATTTTACATTAATTGGATTTTAAGCTGTATTGGATGTAACTGTTTTAATCTTGATATGGTTTTACATGTTTGCTGCTGGTCACTGTTTTTGTGAGCCACCCAGAGAGCCCTCGGGCTGCGGGACAGCATGCGAATGTAATAAATAAATAAACTGTTGACTCTTGTTTCCATTATGCTTGACATGCTACCAGATTAGTTTGTTTCTCTTGATTCTGGGTCCACATGGTTTGGCTGGGTTTGTTTTTCAGATAATATCCAGGTTGCCTTTAAGGGTGAAACCCTTCCAAAGTGATGATTATTTTTCACGATGTGATAATCTTTACACTTTGAATTATTCCTATTAAGGCCACTGGCAAAGTCTTCTTTGAATATTTAAGTGTGGATCCTATCTTTTTGTTCCATCCATGGGACAGCCATTGACCCCACTGAAGTACCAAGGAAGAACCCTTTCTCTGAGGGTGAGTCTCCTTCTCTGAACAGATGCTCCTTCTGTGAATGGAGTAAAACACTAGGATCCAAGCCATATGTGCAAGCCACACTGCTGCACACATCTTACCACTGTTCCTTGACCTCTGCTGTGAGAGAAACTACCTGGCCAGCTACTGCACAACAAAGGCCCAGAGATGCTCCCCATAAAGCTAAGGATGTAGGTGCCATTATCTGGGAAATGGTCTGGAGTATTTTCTCAAGAGAAATGCAATAAGAGCAGGACATCCACATGGAAGGCATGGAGATCAGTCCTCAAGGCAGTGATGCTCTTCCACTGGGAGTACCCAGACACCCGTATCCAGAGGATGAAGAGGAGCTGTGCATATGACAAGGTACTGTGGATCTGAACCGGCTCATGATGCAGTCTTTCACTAGTACCATCAGAGGCAAGCAAGCTTCTTCCCAAACTGTCTCAGGTGAGCAAGGGAGTGTAGTCTCTGCTCTTAGCCATGGACATGGTTTCCCTTTTCACAGAGCAAAGCAACCACTCTCCAAGAGGAGGTTGGTGGAGATGAGGCTGAATGCACAGATGCACCTGAAGAAATGGTGTCTGAGCAGCCAGCAGAACAACTGAGGCAGGCAGTGCAGCATGCACAAGAATGCAGAGCTCACAAGAACAAGGGACAGGAGCAGAAGACCGAGAGAAGGTAGAGCTGTTACTAACCATTGCTCAAAAGTGTCTGTGTAAGAAGTGCAACAGCTGGAGGAAACAATTCTAGCATCTCAAAGACATCTGCAGAACAGTCATTGCCAGCCACATTCTTCTACACAGGCAGACACGGAAGCAGAATATCAACATGAAACTCATGCCAGTGCTCTGTAGCATTCCCCTCCCCGCCCCAAACTGGGATATCCTACTATATACTCTTCCTCCTACTGTTACAGGCTTCACTTTTCTATTTGTATATCTATGAATGGTGCCTACATGGGCATTACATATCTAATACTGACAAGCTTTGCCAGGTGTGCTTTCAAGGACAGTTGCAGACTGCAAAATGCAGCATTTGATGGTCTGCAAAATCTTCTGCCAGGCTGCACCAGGAATGCCATTTCTGCAAGTAGAACCAATGGAACTATTTAAGCTGCTTCATTTTAATTTCTTGAAGCATGGATACCTGTAGTACCAATAAGTTCCCAGAACCATCTTAGGAATACCTGTATGCACCCCACCAAAGGTGCATGCACCTGTATGCACCTTTAGGCACAAAGGTGCAATTCCTTGTATTGTGTTATCTGTGGGAATTTGTGCTATGTTATTTGGGGAGGCTTTGGAGTGCAGCTCATCGCACACTCAAAAGCATTCATTACTGTTTCTTCAGTTTCTATCTTCAGCTCATGCTTAGCTCATCTCCCCTCCCCCAAATTAACACCACACCTCAGATCAACTTTTTGAGAAGCAGTACGTACTGCTCTGCAGGTGTCTCCAGTGAAATTAATGTTGCACTTAGTCCATGACCCCAGACTTGCCTGCTGCTGCTGCTGGTAAGGCACGCAGGCTGGAGAGTGTGGCTTCCATGCCACAGTAATTCCCACCCACCCCACTCCAATTGTCTGGTGATGCTGTGTCCATCACTTCTGCTCTGCCTACAGTGTTGCCATAACCCATTCAACCATGCCTCTAACAGGATCAATGGCTCCCCATGACTACCACCCCCAAGTGGCTGAAGTAACTAACTCCATCTACAGTGCCATGTTCCCATGCTTCTGCTGACATCCCTACAATTCCTCCTCTCTCTGAAACTAAAACATTGCAAAACAAGACTGCTAGCACTCTGCTTTTACAAGTTTCTGCTTATTTGTCACAATGGAAGCTGCCCTAAAAGCCCTTACAGATCACTGCAATGACCAGAACAAGTTATTCCAGCACAATTGCACAACACTTAAGCTAAATTCTTTAGTGGCTTGCTGCATCTGTACACTGCAGGTGGAGAGGAACAGGAAAAAAAAAAGGGCTGTGGAAGAAGCTTATCCCAGCCTGGTTCAGGCTCCATTTTATCATCACAACAACTTTATGAGGAAGGTTAGGCTGACAGGCAGTGATGGGCCAAAGTCACCCAGTGGACTTCATGGCTGAGAGGAGACTAGAACCCAGATCTCAGTGAAGGAAAACCACGCCCCAAATGCTGATACAGTGAGTGGCCTGCTAATGTAGTGAGAGATCATGGGATTGCCACAAAGGTAATTGAAATATGTGCTGGCTGGAGAACTATGAGGAAATGAGGGTGAAAGTAAGTCAAGGTAAGCCCAATTTTCTGCTGGGTTGTTCTGTAAACCAACCACCAAGGTTTAGTTGCAGGGTGGCTTAGTGTGATGTTTGAAGTCTCTTTCTCTCTGATTGGTGTGTGTGTGTGTGTGTGTGTGTGTGTGTGTGTGTTCCACTTTCATGTATGAAACACATATTTTAGAATCTTGCCTGGAATGGGGTAATTCAGCATATAGATTTCCTGCTCTGATTATTAGCACTAAGCCTCTGAAGACCATATGCATTTCTTGGTGGCTCTTAGCACCATCACCTGTGGCTAATTTTGCTGGAGGTTTGCTGAGGTTAAAGGCATTCAAAATAGGGAGAGGGATCAGCTTGTTCCTATTCAATCCCATAAATATTTTGTCCTCTGTATGCTTTTAATGAAAAGCCTTTACAAGTCTTGTATAATTATGTCCATTAGTTTTGTGGCATTTGCTAGCATGAAAGCCTATTCACATCTCTTCCAGCAGTCTATATGTTAGGAAAAGGAAACAGTGTTTATAACATACCACAAAGCTGTTGGAAAAAACCTGTTTACAGTCCATAATGAGAGCATGTGTCTTCTTTTACAAAGGACAGTCCTCTGTTTGAAAGGCTGCCCTGTTCAATTCAGGTTTAGTGATAACAGAGTATGCAAACTGGTGCCCATCAACACTTAGCACCTGAGCAGCAAACTGAGCAGGCAGGCACAGAGGTCACGTGCTTGCACTCTGGTGAGAGGTACTGCATTTCTATTTAAATCATAATTGTTATCTCTAAGTGTGCGTGTGTAAATTAGCACATGCACTTTTGGAGTAGACCAGAGTTCTTTTATTTTGGTGATTTCCTTATTTGGATGATTTATAAATGGGCACTTAAGTTGTGCATAACTTATTCATATATTACACCATATTTATGGAATATTTTACCAATATTTTAGATCTTAGCATATATGTAATTTTCTAAAGGCTTGAAAGCTCGACAAATCCACGCGGATCAACCAATATATAGCTAATGTAATGTACAGAATATAGTATTCCAGAAAAGCAAGCAAAATGACCACCAGTAGCACATCTGGTTTATGTTTATAGAATTAAATTTTTTAAAAGTATTTTTTTTAAAAAAATCATAGATTTAACATAACAACTTTCTATATTTACCTATTTATAGCTAGAGAGAGAGATATGTGAAAAATAAAACATGAAACTTTTTGCTATAAAATGAATGGGGTACACATTTCTGTGCACAAGACATGGTGCCTGTACATAGAAGGATCTTCGTAATAGGCACAGATTTTTTGCTACCAATTTTCACCACATTAGGAGGGGCACTAGGTGGGCCAGGCCACAAGGGACCAGGATGTCTGGCCACAACTCCAGTATCTCTCCCCATGACCTGACAGAGGTGATGAGGATGGTGAAGAAAGATGCTGAAAGCTGTGGTCAGACATTCCTTTGCCTCTTGGGGGCTGGCTTACTGAGTGTCCAGACAGGCACTGCTGGGCACTTGCAGAGGCCCACTAAAGAAGACCAGTTCCGTTCTTGGAGCCTTCTCATTCCTGTCTCTCCCCATTCCTTTGTCACTGCATGTTCACCTGTCCTCTCTGAGCATGCAAGCAATAACAGCAGTGAGGAGATGGGGCTGCATCTTCCACTTCCTTTATGCTCTTCCTGTCAGCTGTTATGTGATACGGGCTCAGAGGGAGAAGGGAGAAGAACCCTAGTCTATGAATAGCAGTTAATCAATGGAAGCTCCATATTAGGTGGCACACTATGTATCCCAGATGCTCAGGACACATACATAGCAAGGACAGTGTTGCCTTTATATCCTGCTTGTAGGTGTCCTAGAAAGAGATGCTTGGCTGGCTGCTCTTGGAAACAGAATGGGAGGCTGGATTGACTGTTGTCTGCTTTTAGATATACCTGATTTAATGCCCCCCATACCTTTCTCCTCCTTGTATTTAGATCTTCATATGAGGCTCTTCTCTGAGTACCATCCCTTCATGAAGTATATTACACTTAGGGCAAGCAGAAGACCTTTTCTGTGGTGACTCCTGCTCCTGCTTGGGAACAGGGAAGTTTGACTGGTACAGACTCTAAAACCTGTTTGACATCACATGAAGCTCAAGCATTTTAAACTGGCTTTATTGCTTCTCCCTGTAGTTACATGGTTTTGTGGCTTCCTGGATTTATGGTATATGGAGGAATATGTTGCATTTATTATACTGTACAGTCATCCTTTTACACTGCACAGGAATCCATTAGGATGAAATGTGGCCTAATTAAAATAAATACATAGCTAAAGTATGATGGTAGATTAATGATTAATCCACTGAGCAGCACCCCCACCCCAGGAGTCTCTGTTTTTGTTTTCTTTTTTTTACTAATTACCACTGCATTTTGGGAGTGGTCAAGTGGCCACTGAAGGCAGCAATGACTCAGTTCTTGCATTTCCTTGCTGCTTTTACTGCACCTTGTATGTCCAACACTAAACTTTATATGCCATTTCTCTGCACAGCTTGGTATTTTTCTTTTATTTTTAAATCTGCTGTAGCATTGGCTGCAGCAAGTAAACAGAGGCATACAACCAAAGGCACACAGCAGAAGGAGCAGAGTAAACTAAACAAAGGAAAAGGATACATACACACTTGGAAATCTGGGATGGGGGCGGGTTGTTTATCTGAACAGTTGCCTGTGGGCCATCATGACAGTGCAAAGAGACAAAATTTGAAAGGGAGCAACACACACACAAAAATCTATCAAGAGATGCTCCATATTCTGCTGTCCTGTACTTTATGGGCCAGACAGTGACTTTAAGCTTTGAGATATGGAAAGGTCATTTTCCCAGAGGCAGGATGACTCAATGGCCAAGAATCACAATCCACCCTAAGTAATCCTTACACTGGAACAAGCAGCTGATGACACAGTTTCCTTTGCTGGCTCAGTTGTTCTTAGGGAGTACCCCCAGACCCCACCCAGTTCTCATTTTCCCTTATTCTTCCTTGAAACATGCTCCAAAAATAGCTGTGATCAACTCCCTTTCATGGCTCAAGTAAGAAGCTCAACAGGCCACACATAGGTGAACTTAAGTTCCTCCTTATATGCTAACTTAGTGTGGTACTTCTGGAAAAGTAGGAAGAACATGCCAGAAGCTGGTGTTTCCGTTTGGTTCTCAGTCTTTGTGCATATCGAGACCTGGGGGATTTTGGATGCAGATAAAGATCCTGTTTATTCCAGGGCAGTGTCAAATATCTTCCACCCTGACAGCCAAATTCATTTTCAAGCTGTTGGGCAGATGTGTCTGAAGGCAAAAAGGGGCAGGACCAAAGGAAGAAGGAGAAGCACCCAAATGCAAAAAATGCTAACACATTTTCGTTTAAATCAACTGAACTATAGGGAGTCATTTCAGCATTTTATACTGGGGGAGAATTTGCACAAAGCTGGAAAACCACAAAATGATTGTGGGCCAGGGAAATACATGTAGGACCAGGAGAAGGGGAATGGATATGGCCATCTGAGAAAGCCAGAGGTCTGGATTGAGGCCCAAGAAGTGCTGGATTTGGAGCATGAGTCTTAAGTTCAATATTACTGATTTCCAACTTCTTGATGATGCCTGCCTACACTAATTCCATACCTTTTGCTGCTGCTTCTGCCACCTGTATCCCATGACTGCTAGTTCACTTTAGAGCTTTTTGTTATGTTGCTTGTGGGGTTTCCCAGATGTAGTCTAGTACTTATTATAGGTCTTTGGCTGAAATCCCAGTTCTAAAATTTCATCTTTAAAGAACACAATCAGAGATGTCCAGACCTTTATAAAATGGCCCTAGGATCCCTTCCAGCTAGAACAGAAAATCAAGCAAGAACATGCTGTGCTCCAGTGGATCATCAAATGAAACTCACCGATCTCCTGAGTTCTATTCCTAGCTGTAATGAACTTAGGAATAGAGCATTTGTTTTCTTCATGATAGTGCTTGGTACTCTAAGAAGATGACAGCCTCGTTTATTTGGGTTTGACAAACTGTCCCTGTATTTATGTCCCCTACGATTGATTATCTAAATATTGTAAGCTGCTCAGAGACTCTGTTAGGAGAATAGGGGCAGCATATAAATGCAAAAAGAACAAAGGAACAAGTGAACAAATGCCCCTATGTTGTGATTGTATAGCCTCCAGCCAGTCAAATCCCTGAACTTTTGACAGGGAAATGGAGCGCAAAGAAGAACTTCTTGTAGGAGTGTTCCTGAATAGAATAGAGATCAAAATGTCTCCAGGTTCTTATCTAAGCTGCTTTGGCTGGAGGGTATAGAGTCACCCTGCTTTCATGACTCTGGTTCAAGATTCCTTGCTTTTACTTCAGAACAGCCTTCTCTAGCCTGGTGCCCCATAGGTGCATTGGTCTGCAACTCTTGTCATTCATAAGAACACAAGAGGAGCCATGCTTGATCAGACCAAGCATCTATCTTGTCTGGGAAACCCACAAGCAGGGCATGGGCGCAATAGCACCGATCTAGCCTTGCACTCCATGGCCAGCACTAGCTGGGAGTACTGGTAGTTCCAGTTAGGGATGTGCAAGGAATCCACTAGGGGGTGGGAATCCATTGGATTCCCTGGGCTCAGCTGCCTGGTCTGGTCTGCTCCTGGCAAGGGCTCCCAGGGTTCGTGGGTCACTTGCCACAAACTGAGTCTCATGCTGCCACCATCACTGCTGACAGCAGCAGGCAGAGAAAAATTGGGCACTGCTCTTCCATGCTGCTGCTACTGCCAGCAGTAGTGGGTGGGAAAGAAGGTTGATCACCACAAATGGACCTGGTGCACATGCTTGCAGTGTTTCTTTTCCACTACTGCTGCTGCCACTAGCCGTGGAAAGGAGAGGAAAAAGTTCATTCACTGTGAAAGGCGCCTGGCACTGTGTGCAGTAGCAGGCAGGAAAGGTGGCCAGTTGTATAGCTGGGCATCTGTGAGTGTTTGTGGACTTCCTCTCAACTCTCACTTTGCAGGACCGAGTTGAGAATGACACAACATCCATGGATCCTGGAGGGAAGGGTTTCACAAACATTCACCCCAACTCTAGTTCCAGTCCAACACCCCTCTCAGTCACCAAATTGGGGAAAGCTGCCCTAAAACAACCCAGTTCCATATTTTTCCCCTTTCAAGGAAACCTTAATGCTGCAGCGGAGGGGGGGGGGGAATATTCCTTCCAACACAGTCATTACAGGATAAATACAACAGCAATAAAATAAACTGAACATTCCCCAACAGTTCAAAAATCTTATAATAGACATATGAAAGAGGCACATGAACATGTAAGCAGTAGATCCCAACAACGGCCAAATATATAAAAACTGACTTAGAAACATAGGAACATAGAAACAGAGCAAGTCAAAAGGGGTCTCCCAGGCCATCTAGTCTGACCTCCGGGCCATCTAGTCTGACTTCATCATTCCTAAAAGCATTTGAGCTCTCACTTTCTAGCTATTTTCTGTGGTTGCTCTTCTAAGAAAGGGCTAAAGTCAGTGGAGGGTTTATATATCACCTCCAGTGATTGTTTGTTTTTAACAACTGCCAATTGTGTAGCAAGGAAGGTATCTCTTTGGGGTCAAAGGGTATGTCCTGGCATTGGCTATGGTCTTGTGCATTAACGGCTCCTCCATAAATGCATTTTCAGATGTGATGGGCTTTCCTATGTGGTGCCTCTGGGTTAGCTGTTCTGTATTCTTGGTGTTTACACCCTTACCATTTCTCATCCACAGGATGTTTGGCCTCCTTGCCTCTTTTGACCTTCCTTTGGTAGTCTTTCATGAAGATGAACTTCTATTTGCCTTTAGGTAATCTCTATTACAGCCTTCCCCAACCTGGTGGACTTCAGACACATTTGGATCACAACTCTCAGAATATCCATCCAGCAGGGCCATTGACTGGGAATTCTGGGTGTTGCAGTCCAAACATATCTGGAAGTCATCTGGAAGGGTTGAGAAATGTTGCTCTATTAATTACAGCTTTCTGTTTGTCTTGTCAGCCAGTATCTTTCTCCTTTGGATGAGGATTTTCTGGAGGCAAGAATACAACCCATGCATTTATGAAGTTTTCAGTTGGAAACCAATCCTGGAGTCTTATTTGATATATATGGTTACAAGGGAGGGATACTAGGATGTTCAAAAAGCAAATACCTCTGTTCTTGCTGCCCCCTACTGGAAACAGATGCTAAACTTAGATGGCCCCTAATCTATTTTTATTATATTAACCACTTAATCATGCAATACAAAAATATATCAACAATAATAAAAGAAGAAAGAAAAAACTTATAATACAAATAATTTGAATTATATCAGTCAATCAGAGTTATTGTTATTATGTTACATTTCTATACCACCCATAGCCAAAGCCTCATTCTGATCTGTCCACTGAGGTTCCCTAGAGAGCAATAGAGTATGAATTTTGCTCATGGGGGTTGCCTGGATGCATGGCTAGAATAGTAGAAGATAGCAGGGAGTGTGGAAACCGCATCGCCCAGGGAACCACATGACCATCTGACTGGTAAATTTGGGGAAAAATCTGTACACCATGGGAACTGAGCAATGTTGTGTACTGTGATGTGTGAACCCTGTCAATGTACAACATCCACATCTTTCACACCTGGTGGGTGAGCCACAAGGCATTCAAGATACATGTCCCAAGTATGCCATCATGTCTCTAGACAGCAGAGCAACCTTCACCCTGTAGGAACCCATTATCATGTCCCTGGCAGCCTCATTCACCAGCCTCTGTACCTCTCCCAGCTTCTCCAGGTCAGCGGCCAGCAACTGATAGGTCCAAGCATACACATACAATTTATATCCTAAAGTCAGATAGTCAGATATGTTACACTCAGTGAATAGCCCCAATAGCTCTGCTGGTTTTCTACCTTCATAGCCAAATCCCCTTTCTTTCCAGTAGAACTCAGTTACTCATATCCCTGGCAACTGTGATAATTCTTGGTATAATCCTCCCAGTTAGCTAACAACACCTGCACAGATTGCTGACTTCCACACTGACCCTATTCGTTAGATGTTTGCAAACCCTTCATAACATCACAAATGGCTCTGTGAATCAGAAGGGGAGAGAATGAACAAATTATAGGCAGACACATTTAATATTTGTATTTAATATACTGAAGATAAAATGTGACAGGGTGTATTATCACTGATGGAATTTTGTTACCCTAAACAGAAAGATTGCCTTCTTATTTTTTCAAACCATGCAGTACTTCCCTGTAAAATACTTTGTAAAGACAAGGAGAAAGCTCAGATAAATTTGCCTGAAGCTAATTGTATAAGAACAGTCCCTTCCCACCTTGAAAAAAGAAAGTCTATTTCTCAAGGGTCCCATGGGCAGAAGGTTTACTTCTGATGTCAACAGAATGAAAGAAACTTTCATTTTCTTTCTTTGAAGACATGTTCATCCCTGTCTTCTCTGACATGTAGTCATTATGTTTTTCACTGAAGTTGATCCTTAGCTCTATGGGAGGTGCCCAGTAGACATTTTACCACAAAATAAAGGCATGTTTACTAGAGAAGCAATTCAGAAGTGTGGAATTTACAGTCCCCCGGAGATTATCATTCTGCAGATGACTTCAGTAGGCTGTCCTTGGGCTTGGTTAAGAAGTTGAAACCGCAGTGTACAGTGATTATTTGTAGTTTCCTGTTCACATTTCATCACTAAAGCACCATCAGTAAATAGTGTTCTTATTACAACTCTCTCTCTCTCTCTCTCTCTCTCTGACACCCTGATACACACATGTTGGCCGCGTTGGCACATCATGGAAAACCTGCCGTTTCCACAGTGTGCCAATTTTGGACTGAATTTACAGATCATGTGGTTCCTATAGCAACCATGGTTTTTGAACTCTTCACTCTATCCTCCTGGCCTTGTCACATATCTCAGCATGCTCATTCCATGCCCATCCCCACAAGCAAAATCCCCTATCCTTTCCCTATTCTTGTCTGTAGACATGGCAACCGTGGTCCTGAGGCAGGTTCTCTTCTCCCCCTCTCAAGTGTACCTACATGTCTGTGGCAATTCCCAGCCTCTTGAGCCTCTACAGAGACTTTTTATTAAATGAAAATAAACAGTTTTGCCATGATTACCTTGCTTTTACCTCCATGTATTTCCGTACTGTTCCAAAAGTAATAGCACTTGGCCAATAAAAATAGAGCAGGGAATGATGTATCAATTGCTAGGGAGCTGAGGGCAGTAGAAATCAGAGGCTAGAAGCAGACATTCTTGCAGCTGCTCTGGCCAGGGGACTCTATGGTGTTTCCAAACTAGCAATAGTAAAATGGTGATCCCAGCTCCAGACTACCAGAAAAGCCACAGTGAAGCATGAAAACCTTTATAAAAGATCATTAATTCTCTCTGTGGTTTAAGAAAACTAATACTACCACACAAAAACTTCAAAACTGGGTCTGGACAACACAACAGTAAGATGTCATGATGGGTTCTTGTTTTGTGCGAATCAGCATGCTAAATCAATGCATGACTTTCTGAGTCTGTAGCACCTGAATACATAATATTGAAATGTAATATAAAATGATCAAATCTCAGCTCACGCTTACTCAGAAGTAAGTGCCACTGAGTTTTATAGGATTTAAATGGGTATTTGATGCATCCTAAGACTATGAACTATCACACTGTATTGCTTTGCATAGCTTTTTCTTGCTTTGAGGACACATGGCTTCAATTTGGAAAGTGAAGCTAGCAACAGTTTCCATGATTTAAAAGTACACTGAAAAGTGGGATAACCTAGAACTATTTACAAAAGTAGAACCATCATCTAAAAGCTGCCAATTTTTGAAATGCCTTAAGAATGTAGACATTTATTCATCTTTATAAACAAAATTTTCTGAAAACTCTTTGTATTTAGTAAGTACTGGGAATACACATTGATGTAGTATAAATATTATTTGAATAGTTTTTATATGTCCCTTTCAAAAGGAATAAAACAAGGTACCTCTGTAAGTCACAAATCCATTTCTGTAATTCCCAAACCCCACCACATCCACTGAACCAGTATTTTAATTCACAGTGATAAGGATGTTATTTTCACCAGTAATCACTGCCTCCTTAAAAATATTTTCATTCTCTTTCTTCCCTTTGGCAATTAACAGTGCCAGGTAATTATAAACCAGACAAGGCTACAAGAGACATCACTAGCTTAAAAGTTTCTCAGTTAGCAAAGTCATATGATAGCACCTTAGAATGGTTTGGGGGCAAAAATAATACAACCATTAACTGCCATCCATCCATCTCTTTTTCTTCTCCCAGCACTAAAGACTATTTCTTAACTGATAGAGTCCCTCCCCCACCTCATTTTCTCAGCATTACAAATTTTGCCCTGAGCACTGTTCTTTGTTTTTGTAAGTTTCTGGTTTTATAAGCTAGTAAGTAAAGTTTCTGGTTTTATAAGCTAGTCTAAGAAAACACATTTGTTTGCTTGCCCAATGCTTCATTAATTTGCTTATGCTTATCTTCTTTCCTGTCCAAAGGTACAGGGTAGGCAACTAATCCTAGCTGATTTTAGGCATTCATTACCCATGGGTCATCACAGAAGGCTCTTTCCTCAACCTTCATACATTCATTAGAATATCTGTAGAGGAACTTCGGACATACAAATGTGCTCATGGAAGGCTCTCTGTACATTATTTCTCCAAGTTCCTGATGCGAAAGTTATAATACAATGCAATGCAATGCAATACAATGATGTGCCTTCTAATCCAATGCTTCCTTTGACTAAAAAGCTCTCTGTGTGACAGCTTTGCAACCAGAAATGATGGCCTCTCACAGTGACATCTGAGATACCATCCTACTCACAGTCCTAAAATATCATGGGAGCCCTCTGTGAGGTCATTTTGATAGCCCTGTGCAATGGTCCCACAGGGACTCAGAATCTATTTGTATGCAGAATCCTCTTGATCCTACACTTTGAATCATTGTGAGTTAATTTTGTAGAGACAAAATCTGAGTTCACACAACCTGACAGCTCACAAAGGCTTTAATCTATTGTACTGTTCCAGGTACCCATGGGCACCATTTTTGCATGACACTTTTAAGTTTGACATGCTGTATGAACCCAGACAGCAGGGCGTGTTTGAAGACTGGACAATCTTCAAGTAATGAATGCATGGGTTGTTTTAGGGTAATTTGAGGATTATCTACAAATCTGCCACTTGGGTTCACCTGACATGACCACTTTACCTGTGACAAGCTAGTAGGCTCCAACATATCCCATCATGGCCAGAACCCTGGAGCCAGGCTGTGTAATGATTTTAAGTGTTATGGGACTGTGTTCCTTTCAAAGTCGGTAAGTTTCAGGAGAGCCAAGGGGGTGAAAGAGCGGGTTGAGTGAGTGAGGTGACTGACTGCTGACTGAGAATGTATGGGCAGGGCTTGGATGAGTGAGAGGAGAAAAAGAAAAGTTAACAGAGTGGTAGTCTATCAGAAGTTAACAGAGTTGTGGTTTGTCAGCAAGTCTGCAGAATCTGAAGAGGCAGCCTTCTCCTATGCAGTGTTGTGAAAATCATTTAAGAATCTAAAGAAAGAAGTAGAATACTTAAAGGACATATTAGAGACCAGAGAGAGTCAGAAGCTCTGATTGTCAAGTAAGGGTGTGAGTGAGAGAGAAGCTGACAGACACTTGAGAGCAGGAGAAAAAGGGGGATCGGTGTGTGATGGGAGCTTGTGAAAACAAAGAATGATATGTTACAGCCAAAAGTTTATTATTATACACTATTTATTTACTAAGAAAAAGTGTGCTTGTTTGTTTGTTTGCTTGTTTAAAACTTTGATATACTGTCCATTACGGAGGTCTCAGGATGGTCTTACAATAAAACAGCACAGCATCCAAATTGATTTTCTATACAATAAAACCCCACATTAAAATCAGACTCAAACCTTAAAATAATGGGAAAATAAAAAGGGGTTAGTCTGCTGCCAAAAAGAACAAAGTTTCAGTGCCGGGCAAATCTCTCTGAGGAGTGTATTCTATAACCAGGGCACCACTGTAGAGAAGGCCCGTTTCTGGATAGCCACCCTTCTAATCTCCTTCAAGGAGGACTCCCGAAGAAGGACCTCTGTCCCAGATCTTAAGGAGCAGGTAGGCACCTAGGGAAGGAGACGCTCCTTCAGATATCCAGGTCCTAAACCATTTAGAGCTTTATAGGTCATCACCAGCACCTTAAAAGTTATGGAATATCTTGAAACCATTAATATTTATTGTGCAAATAAAGTTTTATTTTGTTACTTGTTGACTCAGAGTCATAGGCTGTTTGATTATAAGCATCTCATTCTCAGGACCACTTAGTCCAATGCAGGAGCTTTACATCTTGGGCACAATATTGTGGGATGTTAAGTGAAAAGATTGGAATTAAAATTCCTGGTGGCAGTAGTAGATATCAGAGAGTTGAAGGCAAACCACATCCATACTAGGAAGGAAGTATATTCATGACAGACTGGTTTACCATTGATTCATCAACTGCTACTCTTGGGGTGAACATTTGGAAGGGCTCTGGACTTTGTCCTAAGTAGAGATATGGGGGGTTTTTTTGGTGGGGAGGGGGTAGGAGTCCATCAGATTCCCTGGGCTCAGCCCCACAGACTCCAATCTGCTTTGCAGCAGCCCAGAATCCCAGGTCCTGCCAGCAGTCCCAGCATTGGCAGGATGGTCACCAGGAATCAAGCTCCACACGCTGTGCTGCACCTGGTTGGGAAGAAGTTTGGTTGCTAGAAATGGCACCTGAAATGCCTGCGTGCAGCACTCCACTTCCATGCCTAGATGGGTGGTACCAGGAATGGTTCCTGAAGCTCTCACAGCAAATCTCTCGCACATCCTGCATCTACTCCATGGGCAGCTGCACCTGATGGAGAAGGCTGTGGGTTGCACAGCCAGGAGTCCATGAGGGCATGTGGCTCAGCTTATTTTGCAGGGCCAGGCTGAGCATGAGAGTAAGTCTGTAGATTCTAGTGGGATGGCTTCCAAGAGGGTTTGCCCAGCTCATGCCCCAAGGTCCAGCCCTAATGGCACTACTGATTATCTGTGGTGCTCATTTGGTCCCCTGGCTTTGAGCCTCCAGGCCTGACATCTCGCACTAATGGTGACTCAGCTCCAAATCTTCTCAGACTCTAGATTATACAACACACTTTCTCTTGCCTACTAGGCTTTTCTGCCAGCACTGCCTATTGTCCATGCAAAGTTTTTGAAATAATGCAGCATATATTTGTGAATTTTTAAAAATATCTATGGATGTAGCAGACATGCCCTGATCTATAGACATGTGTTATGTGCATGTTCCATGTGGTGAACTTGTGGCATGTGCCTAATTTGGCTGTGGATTTTATAGAAGTTTCCATTTCTACAAGCTGTTAGTTTAGTAATTATAGATTACCAGTTCATCTACAGACATTTTCCATAAAACACTGCCAAAGCAACCTAAGAAGAATATGCCCAGCTTTCCCAAAGCTGCTGATGAACCCCAGAAGCTTAAATTGTCCATGAAATTCCTCTAATGAAACTTAAGAACATTTTTTCTGTTCATCCAAAACTGTCATTGAAAAGTCTGTAGCTCAAGCCCCTGTATTTGGAGATGGCCGAACTCAGGATATAAAGCTATATTAGCTCTGCTAATGGATTCCTGATCACACGATTCCAATTGCAGACAGTTCCAAATCGTAGATAGAGCCTACAGGAGTAAGGACACTCCAGCTGCAGTCCTTTTCATCCAATGGATGGTGGATGACTGGACCTGATGATGGTGATGCAATGGACAGGGCAGAGCCAGAGAATATGGCCCTATTGTTTTCCCTCATAGTGTGATATTCAAAGATCTAAAATCATGGGCACTTCAAATGACAATGACTTACCAATCTTCATTATACTTCAACCACTGTGAAATACATGTGTAAAGGGTTGCAAGGTCTGCTTTTTAATTTTTACTAAAATTCTGAGATCTGCCAGCTGGAGCTAGGTGCATAATACTAGCTCAAGTGATTGGAAAGATGGTGAATAATTGAGATACAGGGTGACTGTGAACACGCTCACCCCAGGAATTTCTGACCAGTATCCAAAACCAAGCCAAGAATCCTTTCAAACAAAAATCCACTCCTGGTTTTCCTTGGACCATTCTTCATCAGCAACTTAATATGGGAGAGTATGGAAGGGGGAAGAGCTTTCTAATTCTTAGTGTTGTTACACAGGAGAAAGAAATCATTGCTGATCTATTGCAAATTACCCAGAGATCTAGCAGTAGATTCCAATTTAACTTCTGTACACCTCCCAGTAGTATAAGAATTGAACCTGAATAGATGGTTCTAGGACTACAGCTGGTTATACTAGAACACTTGAAGCCATCAAGAATGTGATAAGACTCCAAAATGATTGTTTATAGCATGTGGTCAGCAGGACAAGTTTAATTTTGAATGGTCTATTATAGAGCCTATGGGTTCTTGCAAATCTTGCAAAATCTCCTTTTTAAAAAGCAAATGGCTGCTTTACATGTAATATTAAAATTACAGTTTAGTGTCATGTGCATGATTGTTGGACTCTTGTGCTCTGGTTCCCCACTCTTTCTCTGGTATGGCCACAAGAGGACTAGAAGCAGTCATTCAGCAAAATGTGGTTTGCTCTTATGTCCAGTCCTGGAATTGTGTTTAACTGTGGTTTATTGAAACAATCCAGGATCATTAAACATGGTTGAAATTGGTTTGTTCCACCACAGTAGCTAGGTTTGGTTGTAAAGAAAACATGGTTAGTTAAAAACAGAAGTAATTCATTCTCATCTGCTCCTAGCAGGCATGCCAGAAGCAGAGAGGCATGGGGGAGTTCATGAATCTGAGTCCTAGTTTAGCATTATGTCAGAATGAAGCCAATGTGTACATATAATTGTAATTCAGATGTTTTAGCAAAGCATGTTTCATGTTCAGAAACACAGTTCCAGAAAATTCCAGGAATATCCAGCCTTTATTTGATTGTGCTCTTTTCCCATACTGCTGGTGGCCCTCTTTGGCTTCAGTGAAATGACTCAGAGAAAGACCAAAAGTCACATTTTAGCATAGCCCATTGACCTTTTTCAACTGAGTTAAACTGTTAATCTTCTCTCAATGACTTCTGTGAATCATTATAAGTTGTTCTGGACAATAAATCTCAGAAAGGAAAACAGAATTGCATTGTTTTAACATAAACTGTGTTGTGGAAATAAATAAGCAAGACTGATGTTTAGCCTCTAAAAAACCATCTGGGTCGTTCTGGGTGGGAGGACAGGGGAGGAAAAATCTGGACCAGAACTATCATTCAGAAAAAAGTAGTAATGTTTATACTTAAATACCGTTAACCCAGTATTTTCTTTCTTATTCCCATTATTACACACAGAGATATTTATTTTTACTTTAAAGGGAATTCTAAATGAGTGGGTATCAAAAGCCAGTTCCAAGAAGGAGAGATATAGCAGAGGAACAGAATTCTCCATCTGTACAAAGGGGCAACTCAAGAATCAAGCTTCTGCAAAAACTGAGCACTGTTCATTCATTTTATTATTTGTTGATTTGACTCCAGAATCTTTGAAGTTCTTGTCCAGTTTGAAGCAGTTCCTAAGTGAAGTTAGATCTTCCCTTCACAACAGGCCCACAGGTCACTTACCTGTGGCTTTAATGACCTCCCAGTTTCCACCACTGCACATCGCTTATTGAAGGAAAAGAAGAATGGTTGGAATTATCTTATTTGAGCTGTAACCACCCAAGTGAAAGATGGTCATGAACTGTCCTCTGTTTGAAGGGATGTCTTCTGTTTGAAGGGATGGTCAGTCCAAATATAAAGAACCAGATGAAGCAAAGGCAAGAGGCCAGGAGCCTTGAAGCTGGCCCTCAACACAAAGCATCCACAGAGGGTGCTCGGTCACAGTTTCTCTTACCATTATGTAATTCATTGCATTTGAACACAAAAGGAAGAAGCTGTAAGTGGTAGAACACATACTTTGGACACAGAAGGTCACAATTTCAACCCCTGGTTTCTCCTGCCTGAAATCCTGCAGAGCCACTGCAGGTCGTTTGTCAACAGCAGTGGTCTTGATAGACCAATGGTATGACTCAATATAAGGCAGCTTCCCATGTTGCTTAAATTATAGCAATTATTTATATATTTGCATTTATAAATTTATCATATGAATTGTTTCCTTATTCCCCCCACCACCTTTAATGTATTTGTTCTTTTCTGGTGGTGTGTTAGTGACTATCTTATGCAACAATGAGCATGAGTTGTATCAGATTATTTATTTATTTATTATATTTATATCCTGCCCTTTTCCTATCAAGGAACTCAAAGCAGCTTACATTACTCTTCCCCTTGTAATCTTATTCTCACAACAACCCTGTGAGGTAGGTTGGGCTGAGAGTCCATGACTGGCCCAAAGTCACCCAAGGAGCCCTATAGCTGAGTGGGGAACAGAACCCAGATCACCCACACCCTTAACCACTACACCACACTTGGTTCTATTTGTGATTTCCTTTCCTTCCTTCAACTGCTATCAAAGAGCTACTGAAGAACTATTGTACTCAGAGGGAGAACGCAGAGCAATCTGTGAGTTAATTCAACTGATCAAAGGAAGCAGTGTGAATAGTGGGACAGCACATGTGTTAGTCTAAGCCAAATCTAATACAACACTTTCTCTACAGCATTTTAAAAGGTGAGGCAATTCATAAATCAATGTTGTCTGAATTCACGTATTGAGTTATAGTATATGGAGTCATAGTAGGATTCTCCATGAAAAGTTCAGTTAATGGTTGCTGTAGCCAGCAAATGCTGTAAAAAATGGTCTTAAACTGCAGTGCTATAAACACTTCTGAGTACATGTGTATAGGATTGCACTGCTAGGAGCCAAAATCTGCCATTTTGGTTTATGACAGCAGAATTAAACCAATAAGCATATAACAATGGAAATTAGAAATGCAGATACAATTGGTAGAGTTCAACAGAAGTATAAAATGTAAAGTTGCACTAGCTTAGCTTCTGGTCACAGCTGAGCCCCTTAAGAGGAGGGAACGAGAATATTTTTAGAGCAATTGTATGAGAAAATAGCTACTTCTGTCAATAATGTTCTCAGCATTAAGCCTTGACTCGCCTTATCTTCTCTCTGCATGGGCAAATGGATGCACTGGAGAAGTGGAAGAGGATTAGCCTGCGAAGAATCTATTTATACCCTAGAGAGCGGGAGACTCTATCTTAATAGCTGCTAATGGAAGAGATGCTATCAGGTGTCCTTTGTACATTTCCCATCAGAACTGTTCCTTGGTTAGTTCAAACTATCATGGCTATTTGCTGTGAGAGAATAGTCTCTGAATTAAAAGATCTCTGCTGGCCAATAGGTTTCCAATATATATAATGAATTCCTCACTGATGCACTTGCAAAAGCAAGAATCCCAAAGATGCATGATAGGAGTTTTGCTATTTTCAAGCCATTCTTCAATACTCTTCAACTATTTCATCATATATGTTTGAAATGCCAATTTTGCTTTTTATTTAAGCAGCTTGAAGGAATGAAGTAACATGTGATCACCTTACATTGTGTTTGAAGGATGCATGAAAGTTTCTCCCCCTTCCTCGCCCTCTCTCATAGATTCCCTATGACACAGTTTGAGAATGCATGTCCGTTAAATAAATAGGAACATCAACTAAGTGAGTTTCTGTCCATTTCAATGGATTCCATTTAAAAGACTTATCCATTGCTTCATAAGGAATCATTACTTCTTGTTCTCAAAGCCAAGTTCTGATGTGTGAACTAGGCATTTTGGTAGCATTTGTTTATTGCAAAATCTGGGGTTTTTATGTATATATCAGTATTACACATTTTCTCAACCCAGAAAGTCCAGTCAGTCTTTTATTAAAATTCACTGACATTAGTAACAATTCTATGCTAAAGATATCATTCTTTTTGCCATTGTTTTGTCTATATTAAATACTGGTTTTAAGATTGTTTCCATGGTTGCTAAACTAAAGAGTTCCCTAAGGTCTGACTTGAAGAAAAGCAAATGCTTGCTTGAAACTGATGTCATCGTTCTCTCCCCAGCACCACCATTATAAGTGCATAGGAATCCCTGTGGTAAGTCCAGCAGGAGACTGGAAGTTGTTCAGGGAGAAGGAAAGAGGCAATAAGCCAAGTTTTAGGCTACAGTTGTCAAAAATGTCACAAGCTGGGCTTTGGCCAGAGGCTTGGGGGCATAGTGCAGAAGTGGGATCTAGAAAAGGGCCATTCTCACTCTTACCAGGTGCCATAATGCAAGCATCCATTCCCCACCCCCACCCAAAAAAGCATACTGGTCATTGGTTGGTCACTTTCTATGACAGTGAAGAATCTATTTTGGAAGCTAACTCTGATTGGATGATGCACTTGAATCTTTAATTTGGGGTCTTGTTTCTTCCATTTGAGCCTGTCATGGTTTGACTTTATCTGTTCATTTTCTCTGTATATGTATGTGTGTGTGTGTGGGGGGGGTGTTAGAACTGTTTCTTCTTTGTTGCAAGCTTGCTAGAATGGCTTGTTTAGATGTAGAAAATGACACCAATAGGGTGACAGTAGGAAGATGGCCAGGAAGAAGATGCTAATGTAAGTTAAAGAGTCCTAATTTACAGATAACAGCCTCTTGTCTGAAAAACACTTGGAACTTCTGTTTGAAGGCATCCTCTGTTTGAAGGCATCCTCTGTTTGAAGAACTGTCCAATATAAAGATGGTTTAAAGATAAAGAAATGTAAGAAGGGAGATCAGGGGTCTTCAAGCAAACAGGATACCTGGTCACAGTTTCCCCCATTATGATAAGATCCATTGTATTTCTATTTAAATTACTGTAATTAAGTCTATGTTTGCATCTATACATATATGAAATATGTTTCCTTTTCACTTTTTCTTTGGCAGTGTGTTTCTTCTATTTTGGTAATGTGTAAGTGACCGTTGTAATTCAGCTTGTGCAGCTAAGGTGGAGGACCTGGGATTTCATTAAATATGTTCCATGTGTGTTTCATGGATTGTTAGGCATCTTTCATTCCAACCTCAGCACACAGCTGGAATTTGAATTTTGTTAGGGAACTGTAGAATCCCATTCCATTTGTTCTAATGTGTATTAGCACCAAGTCACATCTGCACCTGTTCACATTACAATGCGCATTGTAGGGATGCATCCAAACTCTGCGGAATCCATCTTACTAGCATTTGCAGACTACCTGTCATGCTCAGCCCTGTCTCGGAGAGTTATCTGGACCCAGAGGAAATCCATGAATACTTGCAGAAGGAAGGCTGCTTAACTGGCAGACTTCTTCTGCATCCTGTGCAGCAGCACAAACAAAGACTCCTGCACATTGCTATGGAAGAGGGACGCTGCTTGCACAGCATTCCCAAGGGGCTCAGTTCCTGGTGAGCACCGCCTGAGTGCTGGGCAGTCTAGCCGAGAAGTCAGACGCACAGCCGTGTCAGAGTGGACCAGAGTCCAGGGAACTATGCCCAGGGAATCTGACAGATTCCCACCCCAAAACAGATTCAAGTAATGCACATAAGTCCAAATCTACGTCAGCACAAATCTGAATCTGAAAGGTCAAAAAACAAACAGCCCACATGTAGGAAAAAGCTAGTCCACAATGGAATCTACAGGACGGATTCATAGAAGTCCAAGCTCATTTTAATATGTTGCAGACTTCCCCAACAACCCTAGGCTAGTGACCCACTGCCCCCGACTATCTATAGCAGACTTCCTATGAATGCTTGTGATCTATCCCCCTTAACATTTGCCAGCATTGTATGAATGCTGTCTTCTTTCACTGAAGTTATGTGATGGTTCCCTTCCTTTCTCCCTTTAACAAAAACCATTTCTGCACTGCTTAACAGACAACAGGTTCTCCTTAAGTACCACACCTAGTAGTAAGTAGGACAAGAGAGATCATAGCAGAGGTTGAGTATAGTAAATGCTCATGTTTATTTACAGAGGCTCTCACTCTGAAAAGTATGCCCTTGAGAGAAACACAGGAAGTCTAATGATCCTGATCTGCTCCTTCAGTTTTTCATGGTGCATCTAGAATTCACTCACCCTCCTCTGCCTCTCTTACCTTCTGTGATGCAAATGTGAAGTGCAGAGGCAGTTAAATAGGAACTGGGGAGATGGACTTGCTAGAATTCTCCATGCTATGGAGCTCTTTAAGTAAACAAACTCAGTCTCTAGGTGAGCTTGAGGCAACCCTAATTGATGTTTAAATTGAATTAAATATTCATTTGTAATTCTACTGGGAAACTTGGGAATACTTTGAAAGTAATTCTGCTGAAAACCAACTCCAGTCTCTTCCAACTAGACAGGGAGGTAGTGTCTCTGCTCCCTCTGCTGACCAGACATAATACTGCTTGCCTCTTTAGAATGCTTCCACCTATTCTGCTTGGACATTATTATGCACAACTCTATAAGATGATACCACTCAACAAGTTTGGTGCTTCCAAGCAGTTCTCCTTCGCAAGTAATGTAGAGACCTATCGTGCAAGTAGCTCTCTGAGTAAGCTTAGTGTGGCTTTGTAAGCTTAGCATATTTCTATGTATCTGCCCCAAGACACATTAACCTGCCAGTTCAGATGGGTCAGAAAATGTGGAAAGCAGTTTGAGTTTGATCTTGGCTGCCAGAGTTGCTACGTAAGATATGGCTGGCTGGGAAGCAATTGTTGGTTTTTCAAGATGTTCCTGTTGTTCTAGGCTGAACCCTAGACACGTGTTTCTGCACAGAACCCTTTTCCATATGTGTTCAATCTTCATATTTGCAAGCATATATTTATTCTGCAGTCCCGTTCCTGCTCCAAGGAAACTGACCCTGTAGCAGCCTTGTACTGCTCAGAAAAAGGAAAGCACAAACCAAGAAGCAGAGTGTTTGACCAGGCACTTGAAAAGTTAACAAACTGCACACTCAACACAGTGTAACTTCCTCCTTTCTGCACATCTCCTTATTTTGGGTGGCTTCCTAAGTGTGAAAAGTACTACAGTAAGATTACTGAGGTAGGATAGCAAATACTTAAAACACCTGCCAATTGTGTCCTTGAATTTTCACAAATGTGTTGGTCCCATAAAAGATACTGTTTTAGCCTACAGGTGGTAACACTATAAATCACCCCAGTAATATTTTTATAGTGTTGGCAGCTTCAAGATTTGAAATTGATTCCCTGCTTTCTTTAATTGATGAACAAAAAGGCTCAACCATACACTTGAAATAGGGAAAGGTGCAATTACTGATGGCTAAAGATGAGTACCATTTTGAAACTCTGAGATTACTTCCTGACATCTTCTACCCATGATACCTGTCTGAAATTTGTTTATCCAGAAGTAAATAAAACTATGGTCTAAGAACATCACCTTAAAATGACAATTCCTATTTGAATAAATAGTTGTCTGCTAACCCTAGTAATATAGGAACTGTGCATCTAAGGAGCATAGGTAAAACAGTTATTCTCTTCCTTTTTTCTCCTTGTTTCATTACCTAAGTGAATTTTCCTTCCTTGGACTACTGTTCATTTTTGGAAAGGTAGCAGCTGTGTGAAAAGACAGAGGGAAGAAAGTAATGGGATAGCTTCATTTCTGATTTTTGAAATTTTGTTTTGACAGCGCTCCCTGCAGTTTTGCCAAAGGGATAGATGCAGTCTGTCACTATATCAAAACCATGTGGAGCCCAGTCCAAAAGACAAACCCTTACAAGTGACAGGAACAGGTGCAAGTTGCTCCTCCTGCAAGTATCTTCAAGAGGGTATGGACAATCTCTGGTGAGCCCAGTCATCTGCTGGGTGTACAGAAAAGGCCAGGTACTCTTGGAGCCAGGACTCTAGGGCTTGACCCAAGGCCTGTATGGCCTGAGTCATTCTAGGACCTCACCTGGCTTGCTGACAGTATATGTTCAGGCTTTATTTGTTTATTTACATATATTTATAGGCCACCTACTCAATTTTTTCACTACGTTGAAGGTCAGCTATAATTTCCAATTATAGTAACACAATGCTTAGGTATAGGTTGGACACAATAAGTTGTGGTTACCATATTGGTTTTATCCATGGTAAATATTCCAAATTTGAGATTTGAAGCATATGCTTCCAGGGAGAAGTAATGGTTTTCCTCACTATGTGGCATACATTATAAACAATGATGAACAAAAATTATTTAGTTTCCTATATATACCCCTTTGTACTAGAAATAATTTCCCTTTCCTTTAAGACTAAACAGTTATTGCTGTTCTTTGTTGTTCCTACATAATGCGTATGCTCCAGAACTAAGGGAACGTTACCCTAATGACAAAGGGAGAAATAGCAATGCAGGACACCAAGGTTATTTTCAGACAGCCAAGTAAGTTGCTGGCCTGGTCTGGGGGGTTTACAGACAGGTGAGCATCACCCTCTACAACCATAGTTCAGCTACCTTTGCTAAGGTCTGGCATAGGTTCCCAGCCACATTCAGAGACTTTTCCTGTCGTCAATCCATTTTCAATGTATCTTATCTCCTGAGGACTCTCCTGGCAAATCTAAGCATGGGACTAATCCAGACTTGCCATCGTTCTCTTCCATTCAGCAGTAGCTTGGTTAAAAGACCCATTCACTTGTTAAAAATCTCTGTAGATTGCATCGTTTATTTAAACATGATTACTTGGATTAATGTGTGTGCATGTATTACCCTATCCTTTGAAGTACGTGGGCAATACCACAAAAAATATACTGTCAGTAATACTCCCACACTGCTGTGAGGAATGTCTCAACCCAAGTCACTAGCAATGTTATAAAAGTTTCTGTAGCAACTTCAGTTGCTGAAAGTAAAATAATGATGAGCAAATGTAGGGAAGGAAATACCATTTTCCCTGCATACGCATTCTCACACACCTTTTTGAATAGTCATGGTCCTGAAACATGATATAGCATAGTTGGGGAAATCATGTTTAATAGCACAGCTGAGCTGCCTTCTCTCCCTTTCCTGAACTTCTCCTTTTGGGCTTATTCCTGCAAGAGTTAATGATATTTCATTCCTCACCACCCACCCCACCCATAATTTTTAGGCCCATATTTGTAAAATGGCTTCCATGACTTTGGCCTACAATAAGAACAGCTTGAACCAATATGTATTCCAAAGGGATAAGTCAGCTGCTTAATTCAAAGCTTATATATTTGATTTCATCTAACTTCCCCTGTGAAAGTGGACAGACTCACTCAAATATCAAAATTTGGAAAAGATAAAGTTATGATTTCTATTGCACTGATTGACAACAGATGAACTACTGTGGAAACTTTTAATTGGTTCACTGAAAAGTATAATTCCAGCATTACCCAAAGGAATCTACAGTTACCTATAGATATTATTGTGAAACAGAATCAGCTTCTGTTCACAAGTAGTCAAGGAACAAGGTAGAGTCCCAGGGGAAGAAAATAGCCCTCAGAACTTCAATAATTGCCCATACCTGAGTTATACCCAGGTGTGCATAAAACTGCAGTCCTAGTTTCTTTCTCAACCCATCTGCAATCTGCCATAGGACTGTAACATTTGCTACAACAGAGTAATAAAGGGCTTACTGAATGTCAGTTCTTGGAATAGACCTATTGAAATTAATTGGCCAGCTAATGGTGGATATAACTCAATGAGCCCATCTGAAACAGGAAACGGTTCAGTGAGATGAAAAGAAATATAATCACATCATTCTTTGATAAGTATGTAGAAGCAAATAAAATCATGTTGAAATTCAATTTAAGTTGAATTTCAGTTGCAGTTCAACATAAGGGTAGAGTAATACATATTGGGGCAAAACATTTCCAACTTCAACTATACACTGATGGGATCTAAACTAGCAGTGACTTGGGGTAGCAGTGGACAACTCAGTAAAAATGTTGGGCCTGTGCACAGCTTCTGTGAGGAAGGCAAACTCCATGTCAGGCACAATTAGGAATGGAATACAAAATAGAACTGCCAACATCTTCTCTTATACAAAGCTTTGGTGCGGCCACACTTGTAATATTGTGCTCAGTTCTGGTTGCCTTCCTAAAAGACATTACTGAGTTGGAAAAAGTACAGAGAAGGGCAACAAGAAAGATCAGGGGGCTGGAACTACTCCCCAGTGAGAAGTGGCTACAACAACTAGGACTGTTTAGCTTGGAAAATGGGTGAGTAAGAGGAGGAATGAAAGAGATATTTAAAATAATGCATGGTGTGGAAAAGTAGAGAGGGAGACATTTTTCTCCCTTTCCCGGAATGCTCAAATCCAGGGTCGTCCAGTGAAGCTTATTGGTGGGAGGTGTCGGACAAATAAAAGGGAGTAATTCTTCACCAAACAGTGCATAGTTAAATTAAAGAATTCACTGCCATGGGAAGTGGTGATGACCACCGATCTGGATCGCTTTACAAGGGGATTGGGCAGCTTCATGAGGGAGGAGGCTATCCGTGTCTGCTAGCCTTGCTGACTATGTGCTGCCTCCTTTGCCAGGGGTGACATGCCTGCATACACCAGTCGCTGAGGAGCTTGGGCAGGAGGAGGTCCTGTACCCATCCTGCTTGAGGGATCCCGTGGGCTTCTGGTTTGCCATTGTGTGTGCAGAGTGCTGGGCAGATGGACCTTGGGTCTGATCCAGCATGGCTTTTCTTAAGTTCTTATGTTTTTATTGACCAACTCAAAATGTGATCCTAGGCATGTCTACTCAGAAGTAAGTCCTACTAAATTAATATTTACTCCCAGATAAGAATCTATAGGATGCAGCCCTAATTAATTTTAGTGAGTGAAAAATTCCACCATTGGTATAATATCTTCAGTACTGATACTGTTTTAAGAGAGGGAAAAGCATGAAGGTGAAATAATGAATCACAAATTTATTATGAGTTAAAAGGGCTAAGGGTGCTTCCAGATGGAATGTCTCCTAGTGCTAATAATCAAAAGGCTCTATGCAGACATTCTGTTTTCTCTTTCCTTAACTTCCTTAACCGCCCTCCCCTGGCATGAAATAATGAGAATGATGCAGTGAAATAATGAGAATGATTGCACAAGAAAGTCTCATCTAGAAGCATCGTAAACCCACCATCCATCAGAGTAATAGAGCAACTTGTGTATAATAATCAAACAATATTGTTAATTACCTCTCTAGAAATATGTAGCAAAGGTTTAAAGAAATTAGTTACATGGTAGGGCAGATTCAAGCCCTCAGTATGTTTTAAAATGCAGTTTAGCTTCAGTAATGTAATACTGTAGCTGGCTGCTAGACAGCTGACATGGAATAAGATACCTTACACCCTTGCATTGACCCAGTGCTTTGTGCTTCCTGCAAAACTATAGCTTCCACGTCTTATACCTTTTACTTCCTGCTTTAATAGAGGCTCTCTTGTGAACAGCAGGACAGATAATACATAGTTTGCCATCAGCAAGCTTCTTTTAGAAAGGGCCAGGCAGTGGGGGCAGCTATGTCTGGACAGAAGAGAGAATTGTTTGGCGCACGGAAGACACTGCAACACTGTCTTTCATGTTGAAAATGTTACTTCTTAAACCGCAGCTTCATGGGTGCTCTTCTTATTTCTTGAGAACATTTGTGAAATTGGGTATTAGTAAAGTGAATATTGACATTTCAGTGTTGTACTTCTGACTATTCATGGGAGCAGATGTTCATACTACTGTTTGGTTCTATATGTTTCCATTCTGCTGGAAGATATTCTATAGTTAGCTAGCTTAAGCACTGACCCCATAGCAGGTTTAGTGCATAGAGAACCCTGATATATACTTCACATGATAAGTCCAGGTCTAAAGTGAAAGCATGGCTGAACATCGTTACTCATCATTCTGTGGTACCCATTAAGAGGTTTATGTGATAAACTACCCTCATACATAAAATTCATATGATCTACTCAAAAGGTAGTTGCCACATAAACTTCTTAATGAGTCCCTTAAAATGATGAGTAATCATATATAATTTGAGCTTTGGTATAAGCATTTCTCCAGATAGTCACTGCATGAAATCTTGTAGAATCAATGTGTAATTCTCAAGGAGATAAAATGTTGTAGGCCATGTTCTTATGGAGATGACAAGGAAAGGGGTTCTAGATGTTTCTTGACCCAAATCGTTTTAGTTTATAGGAAAGGTGCCTTAGAAAAGGTACTTGACCATGTCAGGCCCCACCGAATACCTAAGGTAGTAAAACTAGACACAGAATTACTATTGTAGTGGGAACTTAGTACAAGATGTATGATAGTTGGAAAAAAAATACAGTTCAAAGACAGAGTTTCTGCCATAGATCTGAAATACCATTCTGAATTAGCAAGTCATGATGAGAAACTGTGATTTTAACCAGCACTCTAAACTTCATGCTAAGTTTACCACAGTAAAATCAAGCAAATCCTTCTGGTTCTTCCCTGTTGTTAAACTGTTCTTGCCCATAACAAATATAGACAGCTACTAGGATAAAACTGCACTTTAGCATGTTTTAGCGCCATCTCATTATAGTTGCTAGATTTTTTCTCCAATGTTCTATGCAAGTCATGACAGCTTTACTGTAGTTTTCACTTAATAAAGTAGACTTGCATGATAACATCTGTAGAGTGGCTTGGAATTTACTGCATTAAATTTAACTGCAGCTTTATGGTTTTTTTAAATGGGTTTTGGCCAGTGTTTTATTAGGTTGTATTGCTCAACCGTTCTCTGCCAGCCAGAGTGATGTCTGTTACAGCTCCTGGAACTGTAGAAAGAACAGGAAATACTATGTTCACTTACAACCACACAAGGCGGAGAGCCAGCAGCCTGTCTGGTTTCTCTTTCTCTCAAGTCCAGTCCATTGAAAGGTGGGTCTTCTTATCTTACACATGGTCAACAGAGCTACAGTTCCTTGCAAATCCCCTGATGCTTAGCATGGGAGCAGGCTATGTTCCAGATTATCAGACAAAGGTTGAGTCTCTGGAACTGCCCCG
Organism: Varanus komodoensis; assembly: GCF_004798865.1. NCBI lineage: Eukaryota > Metazoa > Chordata > Lepidosauria > Squamata > Varanidae > Varanus > Varanus komodoensis. Next base: position 16,056,395 of record NW_025336087.1, on the reverse strand, counting down.
GAGAGATTTTAAGGCTAGGTTTTTTTTTTTTTTTTTAATATTGCATCATTTTAAAGAAAGCCTGCAGCAGAACAGAAGTATTAAGGCTGTCTGCCTGCCAAAATGAAAGAAAATATACAGATTCTTTGCAAAAAGAAGAAGGAACTGTCATAGAGTATCAAAGCCAGATGTTTCATTTCTCCATTATGATTCTTTTTGTACTCCACCTGCATCTTCAGAGCTATCCTCCACTTTTGTGGTTATGTACATGGAGATATCCTATGTGGCTTGAACCAGAGAGTTCAGCCTCCCCTCCCCCTCCAGAACATATATTAAGATATGCAGTTATAATGCAAGATACCCTAGGTGTTTAGGTCATAGAGCCTAGCAACAGTGACCCATGCTCTGGTAACCTCCCAATTGGACTACTGTAATGTACACTATGTGGGGCTGCCCTTGAAGACAGTCTGGATATTTCAGTTGGTCCAGAATGGAGCAGCCAGGCTTTTGACGGAGATCGGTAGATAGGATCATATAACACCAGTCCTGCATTGTCTGTACTGGCTACCAATTGAAGTCTGGGCCCAATTTAAGGTGCTAATAATGACATATAGAGCCCTAAATAGTTTAGGGCCTGATTATCTGAAGGAGCATCTCCTTCTGCATATGCCTGCCCATCCCCTAAGATCTTCCTCTGTGGTTCTCCTTGAAGGAGTTCAGAAGAGTGGAGAAAGGTCTTTTCTGTGGTAGCGCCCCAGCTCTGGAAACTGCTCCTCAAAGAGGTAAGCCTGGCGTTGCTGCTTTATTCATTTTGGTGCCAGGCCAAAACCTTTTAATTTTTCCTGTATTTTAAGGATTAATTTTTCTTGTTAATGTTTTATTAGGTATTTATATTCTATTTTTGTGTGCCGCCATTGTACCTCATTATATCACCATCCTGAGAATTTTGTATGGAATGGGATAGGAATGCCTGAATGAATGAATGAATGAATGAATGAATGAATGAATGTTCTGAACCATGAATGCTCTCTCTTAGGAGATATTCAGGGACAAGAGAAACTCTGATTGGAAGTGCTCGTGAGGATCATCAAAGTACGACATAGTTCTTTGGATAAGGCAGTGGTTTACTGAGACCACAATGGTGGTCTCAGGCTCTTGGAGGTAATGGACTCAAGCCAACTAGGAAACAGATGCCAAAGTTTGTACTTCCAACCAGATTTGAAAAACAGGAAACCTGACTTCCATTACTCACTGCCTCTGTCACCCCTTTTTGGGTTCATAAATAGGCAGACACATAGATATGTATAGTGCAATAAAGAAAACACTTGTCAAATAGTTATCAACATAAGCAGACTTCACAGTACAGTATATAATATAATTACATGTTTTGCATAACCAGGAAACAGAGTTCATTTAGAGTTGTGACTCCTATTGACTTCTCTCAAGTAAGGAATGTGACACCCATCCCCGATGACACTGTCAGTTCATTCATGGGTCATTGTGCTTCCCTGGATTCCTCTTCTGCCTCAACAAATGAATAAATACTGTGCATTTATTGCAGGATAAAATTATTGTTAGGCAGTAAAGTGCACCATAGCAGGGTTAAATAAGCAATAAGTATCTTGCTTAAGCCACAGTCCTACAGCTGGTAGATGATGTCTGGCTAACCATAAGAAAATTTGGAGTCCCAGCTCCAACCTCAGGTTTGCACTCTGAATCCAGTGTACCCTTTCTCTGCCCTCACCATTGGTGCAGAGAAACACATGCTGGCCATGGCTGCAAAGTTGCAAGGTCAGTCTTGGAGGGAGGAGTAAAATGAGCTTGCAGCTCAGCTGGTCTTCCTCACAAGCAGGAGCAAAATGGCCAAGCTCGGCTGCCTCCATCTTTTGCAGGGTGGGAGAAATGCAGAGCCAAGCTGTCCTCAGTAGGGTGTCCACAATACTCCAAGTTCAGAGGGCAATGGGCAGCCACATTGGATTGCACTGTCCTTTTATCAAATGGTGTTATAGATTCCTAAAGCTGCTCAGTTTTTACTGGTCTAACTCCTGAGTTCATCCATCCCTTTCCAACTAGAATTTCAAATAGGAAATGTTCTGCTGCAAACAGTTGTAAGAAAATATTTCTGGGCTCAGTTCGTTTTTATACTTATTGTGTTCTATCCTTTCAGAGGTGAGAAAAGTATCGAATTCAAAGAAGAGGATTCCCCACCCGCAGATTTATTGTGGTGACTGCTAAGCATTGTCCATGCCTTCTGTTAACATACCCATGCCATCTGCAGCATGCATTTAATATGTTTCAAATGGCTATTAATTATTGAAGTTTCTTTTAAAGTCATTTGGCAATGCAGCCATGATATAAAATATGATCCTATCCCAAAGGAAATGGATCTGTTACATTTTTAATTATATCTCAATTACCACTTAAGGAAGAAGACAACTCCTAACAATATCCTCTTCCTTAAAATAACTCCTGCTGAAAAATTTGCTGGCTGCATTCGCACTTTATGTGATGATAACACTTCTCAGAGTGTAGGTAGAACTGGTTTTTCTAGTGTTTTATCCATAAAAGCCATCTTCCTCTCTCCTCCCCAACCCTGTCTGTATATATGTGTGTGTAAATATTATTTATTTTTCTAATATATATTCATTTAAGATACCCAATGAAACAGGAAAACAAACAAACAATGTTATTTAAAAGGAATGCGCATACAGGGTATGGATCAAGGTTGCCATGTTGTTTTTCAAAATTGCCATACACACAAGACTCTTAATCATTCTGAGGGTGTTTCTGGGCCAGGGATGGGCAACTTTCAAAGATCCAAGGGACATTTTCTACCAGTGGAGTTCGGAATAGGCTGCATGAGTTCAGTGTTATGGGAAACCAAGTGCATGTGAGGCAGGGAGCTGGGAGAAGCTGAATTCTCTGGTTTCCTACCAAATTTAAGTAGCAAACTGCTGTTAAACACTGCAGAATCTATGGAAGGTAAATTTAACTTGTGTGTCCTTTTCTACAGCACTCCTCCCACCCAAGAGAGGCACAGAAGGATTCATAAGCCAAGCTTTGGGTGAAGGGGACCAGAGAAGGTTCAACATTTTGCTTTGTGTATGCTCAGAGACTTACAAGTAAAATAAAGGTATGTGGCAAGAAGCGCTGGTGAGTCTGTTACTGCTGGGAGGGAGGACTCAGTTCACGACACTGTTCATTTCTCTTTCATAGGGAATTGTTAAATTAGAAAGTTTGCAAAATGAGCGCTGCTGCATGAAAAGGTGCACTTTGCCACTGCAGTTCAGTGATATTCTTACCATGAAAGCCCTGCTGAACAGTTTTATCTAGTCTGGCATTCTGCTCCAACAATGGCCTGATGGCTCCCCAAGGAGGATCACGAGTATGACATGAGGCAATAACCATTTCCTATTGTTTTTCTCCAGACAAGTCTTATACATGAATTTGCCTCATCCTCTTTTAAAGCCGTGGAGCTATCACACCTTGGTGCGGGGAATCCTATAATTCAGTTATGTGCTGCGTGAAGAAGTTCTGCTGTACATGTAGAGCAGGCCACTAATAACTAGGTATCTGATTGCCAGTGTGGAGTTTGGGGACTTGGGGAATCTGGGTTTTAGTCCCCACTCAGTTGTGAAGCTTATTGGGTGACTTTGGGCTAGTCACTATCAGCTTAAACTACCTCCTGAGGTTGTGTGAAAATAAAATCAGAGAATCATAGAATATTAGAGTTGGAAGTGGGCAAGAAGGCAATTCGGTTCAACTCCTGTTGTTGCAGCTCGCTAATTTACACCATCCCACTCAGAAGGATCATGGAAACGTTGTTAGGCTCCCCACAAGAGCAAAAAAGATGCAATATGAACATAATAATATGTAAATGCTATCTGTTCAGAACCATATGTACGTCGCATTGTTTGTGGATGGCATAGGAACCTATTCTTTCAACACAACACTAAGGTTGGGAAAAGCCTGGAATGGGCCTCTAAGTTTGTCAGTTAGTAAGTAACCACTTTTTTATATATTTGTAATTTTTGTCACTGACTTATCTTTGCTGTTTACTTTTGACAGCAAAGGATTTGCTAACTCCTCCCATATTTAGCATTGCTTTCTTTACATGTATGGCACTGAAATGGCTATTTGTGCACTATTAATTTTATTTATATGCTCTAATTATTTCATTTTTGTTACAGTCCACATTTCTACTGTGTTATGTTTGGGTTTGGGTTTTTGTGGGGGTTAAGAACCATTTACAGATTAAAAGTTTAAAACAATAACTAATACAAGTACATGCATTTTGTAGATAGCAGTCTATGCAGCCCAACAGACAAACACATGCACATGCACACGCGAGTACACATATGTGTGCACACACTGTAAGGAAACAGCCTTAAGAATCAGGACAAATATGTACAATCTAGAACAGCATTTCATCTTTTAATTCATTCATCCCTTTCATTATCCATGTCTTCAGACTTAAAGGACTGTTTGGTCTGCCTACATTAGTTTGCATTCAGCATATATCTGATTTTGGGGAGAAATAAAATGTATGCATTTCAGGATCAGAATAAATAACTATTAATTGGTGAGGGAAGGTTGTTCAAAGGAGTTTGTATTTGAAAGAGATTATAACAACATCTGCCAGGTCCCCACATTGGCTAGTCTTCAAACAGCAGTCCTTCCTGTGTATAAGAAATCATGCATTTTAAGATGAAAAAGATTAACAATTGCCTCCAGCACTAGAAAAGCACGGGCTGAATGGCCAAACCACAGCACAAACCAATCTTTTAATTACAGAAGTTTCTTCCTCTCCAGAAGGTACTGACCGACATCTCGGGAGAATGGGGACAGTCCACAGTCAGCAATGTCAGTTTTAGAACTGAAACACTCCAACCCTTTCCCAAAAGCAAGTGCTTTCAAAAGCCCATGGCAAGCACAGCATAATGTTCCCCCTGAAAGACTTCAGGTTTTGCTACATGAGGCATTTATTGGGTACTTGTGGTACCCCGACTTTCGAATGAGCTCCTCAGAGAGGTTCGCTTAGTGCCCTCTCTATATTCATTTTGGCAGGCTAGAAATCCAATAAATAAACAATAAATAATAAATACTCCACCTTGTTCATGGGCTCTGCTGGGCTCTTCAGACAATACTGAGTGTCTGACTGAGTGATCTTCCAGTGAGAAAATGGGGCTTTCTTTTAGAACAGGAGAACTAGTGCAGCTTCTCCTTGGCCAGGTGTGATGTCACAAGAGACTATGGTGATTTCTTAGCTCTGTTGGTCTGTTGTATTGTCCAGTCCCAGCTGTGGTATTTCTTTGTGGTATCTCTGGTTTCCTGAAACCATGGAGAGAATCAAACATCTGTTCTAAGGTTTCCATGCTTCACTGCAGTTTCTCTGGTCATCCAAACCCAGTCTCCTTTTTACTAGTGCTGGAATGGAAACACCACAGAGTCCTGTAGATACAGTGGCCACAGAAATGGCTGCTTAGCCGTGTCCTACCTCCCTCAGCTCCCTAGCAATGCATGCACCATCACCTGCCTTATTCCTATTGGCTAAGCATTTTGCCCATGTCCCCTTTTACTTTTAAAAACAGGCAGAAAGTGGATAAATGCATAGAAGGGGGGGGGGATTGCAGCAAAAGTGTTTAATATGCTTTACTAAAAATTCCTTTGGGGGCTGGGCTGCCTAGGAAGCACTGCAGAAAAGCAGATATACTCAGGAAGGCAAAGAACCCATGTCAAAACATCAGTGTCCCAATTAAGATGAGGCCACCAAGGTCCATGGAGAGCAATAATGTAAGGAAGGAGATTTTGTCTGCAGGAGCTGCTCAGATGCAGGCAAGAGCAGGAGGATGGGGTGGGGAGTAAGGTAAATGTGTTGCTTTGGGGGCCTCACGATCATCTGACTGTTAAGTTTGGGAAAAAAATCTATGTGCCATGGAAACACTTCAGGATTGTTTGCTGTGACCTGAGAGAGCAGCCATTGTGAACTCAAATTCTGCTAATATAGCACAGAACCAACCAACTAGAGGTTTTGTGTAATGGAAAAGCAGTAAAGGAAAAGTTCTTTGTATAGTGCTCAAATATCATTCATTCATTCATTCATTCATTCATTTATTTATTTATAGCTGTTTTATCCTGTCCTATTAAAAACAGTCTCTGGATGGTTGTACACTATAATAAAAATAAGCACAGCATCACATCCTCAGTAAAACCCCAATTAAAATAGCAATTAAACCTTAAAAGACTGGAAAAATAAAAAGGTTTTGGACTGGCACCAAAAAGAATAAAGTGTTGGTGCCAAGTTAACCTCTCTGGGGAACATGTTCCATAACTGGGGTGCCACAGCAAAGAAGGCCCTTCTCTGGGTAGCCACCCTTCTAATCTCCTTCAAGGAGGGCTCCCAAAGAAGGACCTCCACCCTAGACCTTAAGAGGTGGGCAGACACATAGGGAAGGAGACGCTCCTTCAGATATCCAGGTCCTAAACTGTTTAGGGCTTTATAGGTCATCGCCAACACCTTAAATTGGGCCCAGACTTCAATGGGGAGCCAGGGTAGATGGTAAAGGACCAGCATTATATGTGCATATCTGCCAGTCCCTGTTAATATCCTGGCTGCTCTGTTCTGAACCAACTGAAGTATCCAGTATGTCTTCAAGGTCTGTCCCACATAAAATGCATCACAACAGTCCAGTCTGGAGGTTGCCAGAGCATGGGTCACTGCTGCTAGGGCTCTGTTCATCCAAGTAAGGACGCAGTTGATGAATCAACTGAAACTGAAGAAAAGCGTTCCTTGCCATAGCAGCCACCTGGAACTCCAAAGACAGCTCAAGGTCAAGGAACATTCCCAAAATATGCACCCCGTGCTTTAGGGGGAGTGCAACCCTCTCCAGAACAGGGCAAAGATTACTTACCTGATAAGGATCTCTGTCTTGTCTGGATTAAGCCTCAATTTATTTGCCCTCATCCAGCCCATCACTCCAGCAGATACCAGTTAGGGACAGCCACTGCCTCACTGGATTCGATGTAAAAGATAGGTAGAGCTGGGTGTCGTCAGCGTACTGATGACTCTGTAGCCCAAACCTCCGGATGACCTTTCCCAGTGGTTTCATGTAGATGTTGAAAAGCCTGGGGGATAAAATAGAGCCCTGTGGAACTCCATGGCAAAACTGCCATGGTGCAGAGCCATCATCCCCCAACACCACCTTCTGGAATAACTCAGCCAAGTAGGAATGGAACCACTGCAAAGCAATGCCTCTAATTCCCAATTCGGCCAGCCTATCCAGAAGGATACCATGGTTGATAGTAGCGAAAGCTGCTGAGAGGTCCAGAAGAACCAACAAGGCCTGTCCCTGGCCCTGGTTTTTGAGCCAGACCTGGCCTATATAATGCAGTCGAGATCTCAGTATCACCCTTCACATTAGTGCAGTTAAGTTATTTGTTTAGTCTTTCATAAAATAGTTCATTTGCATTTAATATTAATGGTTCAAAGAATGTCAGGCTGAATGGCCAGCCCCCACACATTTTCACCTCACCAAATCTGGCCCTCCTTGCAAAAAGTTTGGACACCCCTGCCTTAACCTGAAGGAGCTTGAGTGTCAGAAAAGCCCAAAGTGATGCTTCCAGGAGGTCCAGCAGGGTCACCCAAGGCAGACGTGTCAAAGCTGAGACACCAGACTAAGATGCATCCACCCTTTTTGAAAGTAATGGTTAAATTAACAGAATTTAATTTAGCTATCTCTAATGGTGATGGGGTGGGAGGTAGAGAAACTCCTGAAGGGCAACAACTGGGCAGCAGTGATAGTTGAAGAAAAGACTGGCAGAAACTACAGCTGGTTCTGAAATAAATGTGTGTGCCTCAGCAGTTGATCACCCTGATGTGTAACCTGTATTGTGGAGAAGAAGCTCCTGCTAAGACAGAATATGGAGAAACAGAAGAGTTTCCTATCAGAAAAGGGTATGTCCCTATCTGTACAATGTGTATGCAGAAAGCATCATAAGAAAAACTGATTTTGGTTTAGTGGAAGGAATGAAAATTGGTGAAAGATATATTAATATAATATATCCAGATGATACCATATTACTGACAGAAAGCAGCAATGAATGTCTTCTGGTGAAAGTCAAAGAAAAAAGTGCAAAAGTGGGACTGCAGGTGAACATGAAGAAAATGACAATCATGACTGCAGAAGATCTGCAGAGCTGTACAATCAACAGTCAATGGAGCCTGCAGCCAAGAATAGGACTGAAGTTTAGAAGGACAGCAGTGAAGGAACTAGAAAAATAATCAAGCATACGGAAGTTTCATTGGAAACGAAGACCAAGATTATGCACACTATTGTATTCCCAGTCATTATGTAAGAGTGTGACAGTTGGACAGTGAGAAAAGCTTCCAGGAAGAAAATTGATACATTTGAAACATGGTGCTGAAGGAATACCCTGGACCAGGGGTCGGCAACCTTAAACACTCAAAGAGCCATTTGGACCCGTTTCCCACAGAAAAGAAAACACTGGGAGCCACAAAACCCTTTTGACATCTAAAATGAAGATAACACTGCATATATCGTTTTTTTACCTTTATGCTACATATAAAAAAACTATAATGTGTTGCATTTATGAAATCAATGAATGATTCTTTTATACAATCTCCATCTGTGAACGGCTTCCCGTGCCTGACTATTTCCTGAGAGTAGCCACAAAACTAGCATATGTAGTTGAATTTGCAGACTTGATCCACTTCTTGAGATTATTTTGCTCAGATCAACCTTCCGCATCAGTTCCAAAATGGCTTTTTTCTCTCTCATCTCCATCTGGATATTTTTCAGTAAAGGCTGTGTGTTTATTCTGGAAATGTCTTGCAACATTCGACTTTTTGTTGTTTGCCAGTTTCTCACCACATATTAAGCATACTGGTAAACCAGTCTCGTCAGCAGTGAAAGCAAATGAATCTGCCCTTTTAACATTCAGTTTTCTTCTGAAACTTTTCTTTTCTTGGATTTATCCATGGTTAGCCTACTGGGGGTCGAAAAGCTCAATAAATCGCATGCTGGTGGGTGTTGCACATTGGGGTTGTGACGCATATTTTGAGCGACAGGGAGCCGCAGCAGAGGGATGAAAGAGCCATATGCGGTTCTGGAGCCGCGGGTTGCTGACCTCTGCCCTGGACTGACAGAAAGATGAACATGTGGCCCTAGAACAAATCAAGCCAGACTTTTCCCTGGAAACACAAATGATTAAACCGAAGTTGTTGTACTCTGGGCACATCATGAGCAAATGAGACTCACAGGAGAAGACAATATTGGTAAGCGAAGTCAAAGGCAACAGAAGAAGAGAAAGATGGGTCGATCCCATAAAGGAAGCTACAGTGCTGAGTTTACAAGAGCTGAGCAGGGCTGTCAAGGTCAGGACATTTGGGGGGTGGGCCTGTCACTCATTTATAAGATCACCATTTGTCAGAGCCAATTTGATGGCATGCAACAGCAACAAGACTAACAGTAAGTACTAATTTATGAGATGTATTCATTCTCTTCAGTTTTGGAATCAGTACACATCTGTACATTAGTTGATGGAGAACACAACTCATGTCCTAGTTGTGGACTTCACATAAGAATCTGGCCAGCCACTGCATGAGGCTTCGGCGAATGGGGCAGCATAAAAATGTTTTAATAAATAAAAATAAATAAATAAATGAACAGAATGCTGAACCAAATGGCCACTTTGTTTGATTTGGCATGCCTCTTCATGTGTTCTTCTTTTTTATTTATTAACTACTTGTACCACCAACTCCCGAATAAGCTAAAATCATAGATAAAACTCAACTGGCTGTTGAGCAATTTACTAAATGAGGTAAGTTCTTACTAGACTTACTGAAGAACAAATATATTTGAAGTTTTGGTAGAGTCAATATCGAACGCATATAGCTTAAACCTAATGTGGCCAGAGGGAAGGGGGAATCAATCCCGCTGCTGCAATGAACAAGTCTTCAGAAATACCAGTGCCATGCCCTGAAACATTTGACAAATGAAGGATGCTATACTTGCATTACGCACTGCACTCTCAGAAGGCATGGTCTTGACTGGAGGCGAGCATCTATAGCAGGGGCAATGTGGGGAGGGAGGCATTCTCTGAAACAGCCTTTCCCAGTCGGATGATCTCTCAATATGTGGGACCTCAACTGCTGTCATGTTCAGCCTTCAACTGGCCATACTGGACAGAGATGATAGAAGTTCTAGTCCAACATATTGGGAGGCCATCCAGTGGGGAAAGGGTGCCCTGAGCCAAAGGGGCAGTTCAGAGATAATTTTAAGACTCAGAAAGGCCCATAGCTCACAGAAAAAGGGAAGGTTGGTTTGCCAAGCTTGTGCAAAAGGGAAACATGATCTATAGTATCAATGCTTTTAAAAGGTCTGAGGCATTTAGATAACTTTTAGTGTTTACATTCAAATAATGATCGTTTCCATGACTATGAGGGTAAATAATTCCCCAACAGATGTGCCATGTTGTGCAATCCTATATATCCCTACTCTCACATAACCCACCACTGAGTTCAGTAGGATTTATTTCCATGTAAGTGAACATAAGATTACAACTAAAACGAGTCTTTTCTTTGCCTGTTATCTTTTTGAGTGCTGTAGCAAATAAAAATGCCACAGAAGGAACAGAAAGGGAGGTGGAGTTGCACTATATGTTAAAGATACATATCTTTGCACAGAAATACAGGAGAATGAGTTTAGTAGCCTCATCGAGAGCATCTGGATTAATATAAATTGAGCAAGGAATAAAAGTAACACAGTGATTCAAGTCTATCACTTACTACCCAGTCAAGGAGGAGGCAAGGATAAGCTTTTGTAAACCAAATTGTCATTGTTTCAATGAGGCATAATGTCATTGTTATGGGGGACTTCAATTTCCCTGATATCTATTGGGAAACAAATTCTGCATCTAGGAAAAAGAAACCAAATGCATCCTTACAAGATGGGAAATACTTGGCTCAGCAGTATTGCAAGTGAGAAGGATCTTGGAATTGTTGGAGATCACAAGCTGAATATGAGTCGACAATATGATGTGGCTGCAAAAAGGAGAAATGTTATTTTAAGCTGCATTCATAGAAGTATCACTACCAAATCCCATGAAGTACTAGTTCCACTTTACACACCACTGGTTGGGCCTCATCTGGAGTACTGTGTGCAGTTCTGGGCACCACAGTTTAAGAAAGATGCAGACAAGCTGGAAAAGGTTCAAATGAGGGCAACGAGGATGAGCCAGGTACTGGTAACAAAGTCCAATGTGGAGAAATTGAAAGAACTGAGCATGTTTAGTCTCAAGAAGAAAAGACTCAAGTGAGATATGATAGCACTCTTCAATTACTTGTAAGGCTGTCACAAAGAGGAAGGATGAGATCTCTTCTCAGTCATCCCAGAGTGTAGGGCACAGAATAATGGGCTCAAGTTACAGGAAGTCAGATTCCAGCTGAATATCAGGTAAAATTTTCCTGACTGTTAAGAGCAATACAACAATTGAACCAATTACTTGGTGGGGGGGGGGGGGGCTCTCCCACACTAGAGGCATTCAAGTTGCAACTGGACAGCCATCTGAAAGGGATGGCTTAACTTGGAGTCCTTCAGTGAGCTGAGGGTTGGACCTGATGGCCTTCTGCCCTCTTACAACTCTAATATTTTATGATTGTACAATCAGGTTTTTTAATTTTAAACTATGTTTATAATGAAATGTCAACAAAACGATAAAGAGTACAAGAAAAATGTAGATAGATTTGAATACATCAGTTACAGTCTGGCCTATTAGAGACATTCGTTGTGCACAGGCCATCAGTAGGCATTTTTGTTCAGCCCAATACTTGGCTGATTTGCATTAAATATCTTTTGTTTTTGTTAGAATAATTGCTTCCTTAGCATCTTTGCTTGCTCTATTTTTGATAGGATGAACATGTGTTTCTTTGTTGTTTAAAATAGCAATTAAGCTGCAGGGAGGAAACCCCAGCATAAGATGTGGGTGTGACAATCAAGCCACTTGTTCATCCTATGCATGTCTTAGGAAAAGATTAATTTCAGTTCTTTTTATATTGGTATTTTTGGGTAAAACAGAATTTCCTTTGCTCAAAATTTTAATGTTTCCAGTGATGATCAAAGTGGAGGCTGTGTCCGCAGGAGCAGCAGTGCCAAAGTGAACATGAACAGAAAAGTTTAATTTCAAACAGAGGATGTGCATTTGCCATCTAGTGGCAGAAGTTAGTGGAGGACTAGACTGAATTTTCCACAGGCTTGTTTGGTTGTCATCTAGCTAGAACATCAGGGCAGAGACAGATGTTGCAAGTCATCTTGAAACACACACAGCGGCAATTTCAGGAGGTGTAGGAGGAGCTGGAAAGAAAAGGTATGCAGAGAAATGGCCCTGAAAGTCGTTGTTCTGCATCCATTAAGCTATGTGACAGCAGAGGGGGTTTTTGTTTTTAAGGAGAAATTGACAGCTCCTCCCACCCCCTCACAAAAATTATGGAGAAGGGGAGGCAGTAGTGCTCTTGCTGGCATTCTTCCAACTTCCATGGGACAAAGCAAGCAGGATCTATACTCCCTTTCCCCTTCACCCAAAATCAGTCCTCAACAGCCCCTCTCTTGTGTCAGCTTTCTCAAGGGTAAGCACAACTGATGTCAATGTGATTCTGAGTAAGTGACATTGAAGAAAATGTGATCTCCTTCTGAGTAAGTGCCATGGGAGATAAAGTTTTCTTTCTGAGGATATGAAAGTGGGCACATTTTAAGCTAGTTGCTCCATGCAGCTATGAAGGGGAGCTGGGAAGCAGCATTGCATTTGCTCCAGTTCAGTTGGCAAGTCACTGAGAATGAGAGAGAGAGAGAGATTGATTCCAGGGAAGGGGAGGGGAGACATGCAGAGAAGCAAATGAAAGCTGACTGAACTTATCTCCTTCTCAGAGTTACTGCTGTTCAGTCCAAGCCTGAGAGGACAATTCCCCATGTAGCACTTCTCTCCCCAAGCCTGCCAGCCTGCTGAAGCTTCCTCTCTTCTCCCCAGAACAGTACCATCGGTTTAGCACACCCTGCAATATATATGCACTTACGGAAAAAAAACACGGTGTATTTTAGAAGTTGTGATATAACCAGTCTGAAGAAATCTTAGATATAATGGCAGAAGTATTGCGAGGAGGATGGTTTGCGGTGAGCATCATGTGATGCACCAGAGAGTTGGACATTACAATGTCACTGAAATTGTCTCGTATGGACCCACACACACCACAGAGATGCTTTGTAATGTTATACAGTCAACTAAGTCATACCATTCACTAGAGAAAACAACTAAGTCATACCATTCCCTAGAGAAAACAGATACGGGGAGAGACACAGTAATTATGGGAGATTTCAATCTCCCGGATATTAGCTGGGAGACTCACTCAGCAGTGACAGCCAGGTCACATCGCTTCCTAGAAGCTATAGAGGGAGGGTTTTTCACACAGAGGGTCCGAGAGGTGATGGGGGGGGGGGGACATCCTTGACTTGGTCTTGACCAATAGGGAGGAGCTGATAGATGAAGTACAGATTAGGGGAGCTCTGGATGCGAGTGATCACTCCATCCTTTGCTTTGAGATCAGGGGACTGGGGACGTGCAGCAGGTCAAGCACTAGAAGCTGGGACTTCAAGAGGGCCAACTGAAGGCCAGACCGGGGAAAGTCCCAAGAGGATAGGTTACTGGAAGGTAAGCGAGTTAAGGAGGGGTGGATAGCACTCAAGAGGGAGGTTTTGGAGGCGCAAGCCTTGACGATACCTCTAGTCAGTAAGGTGGGGAGGTGGAGGAGAGTGCCACCATGGATGCGAAAGGAGGTGGTTAGAGGGATTAGATGAAAGAGGAACCTCTGTAGGAAATGGGTACTGGGGCAAATAGACAAAAGGGTATACCGGGAGGAGAAGGCCCGTTGCAGAAGGATTCCTCGCAAGCTTAACACTGATTACGAGCTGAGACTTGCCAAGAATATCAAGAGCAACAAAAAGGGCTTTTTTCAGCATGTAAATAGGAAGAGGAAGGGGAGACAAGTGGTGGGACCACTAAATAAGGCGGAAGAAGATCCAGTGACTGATATGAGGGAACAGTCACAGATGCTAAATGACTATTTTGCCTCTGCATTCTCCCCAAAGCAGGATGGGGGATATCCACATAGGAGATTAGATGAGGCTGGGGACTTAGGGGCACAGATTAGAGTCACCACCCTTGAAGTCGAGGGGTTTCTCAGGGCATTGGACATTACAAAGGCGCCAGACCCTGATGGGTTACACCCGAGAGTACTTAGAGAGTTGGCAGGGGTTCTCTCACGCCTGCTGGCCTCCATTTTTGAGACCTCATGGAGAACGGGTGAAGTTCCAGAGGACTGGAGGGTGGCATCAGTGGTCCCAATTTTCAAAAAGGGTAGTAGAAGGGACATGGGGAATTATAGACCTGTTAGCCTTACGTCCATTGTTTTTCCTACAATGGACGTAAGGCTAAC